>NC_142048.1:33906559-34060178 GCF_982192425.1 Myodes glareolus | reverse complement strand
TAATCTTTAGTGATTTACCCATTGTTGGGTCCATTCTGTTCCAAACCACAAACACAGAAGGTACTGGTTAAACTCAAGGGGTCACCAAAACACAAACAAAGGGCATGAGAGTGAGAAAAGTGTTTATAGAGTAGAAGAAAGATAAGGAGAATAGGAGGTTAGAGTAGTCAGACTGGATTATATATGTGCACTAAATTGTCAAAGACAAAAATTTAATAAAGATTATATCGTATCTGACTCTTTCTGCTCAGGAAACCAGACCATGATGTCGCCGAATCAGTAACAACAACATCAGACACAGGGTTATCTACATTCTCACCCATCCTTTTTACAGACAGAAAAACCTCTGCATATTAGTTCAGTTAAATGTTTCTAGCAAACGACACATGTACTTAACCTCAAAGTTAGGGAAGCTAGCTGAAGATCAGAGCAAGGGAAGCAACAATGAATCAAAGAGGTATCCCCAGACTCTGAATGGGAATTTATGTAACATCTTTGATTTTTCTTCCTAAATGAAGACTAAAGTCTCCTTTGCTTGGACCAAATACATCACAATATCCCCCTATACCTGACTATAGAGCATTTGGAGTGTGAGGGGACTGTTTATTGATCTGGAATGCAAGGAAGACCATTATGGGCAGTAAATCTCTCAAAGAAGAGAGAAAACAACAGGAAACTTCTGTAAACAGACCCTTTGGGATCTTCGGATCATCCCTGGATTAGAAAGATAAAACAGAGTATGAGCCAAGAAAGGGGACTTGGGTAACAAGGGGCATATCTTTCACCTAACGCTCAAGCAGAGAATTAATAAAAAGAATTTGCAAGGAGCTATAACTGTTTTGCTCATGGGAGAATGTAATGAGGGAGAAAATTGAGTTATCAAGACTGATAGGAAAAAAAAAACTTAGGGAACGAACTGCCTTTGTTAGGAAAAGGCATTGTTGATTCCTTGGGAGATGGAAGTCTTGCTGGCATTAGACCTCAGAAATGGCAGGATCCAGCGGAGGTCCAGCACAAGGAAGAAGCGTTCCGTGACCCTAGTCACAACTCCCAAATCTGTGCGATGTTATTAAGTTTGCAAAAATCTTGGTACATTCTGTGTGTGTGTGTGTGTGTGTGTCTGTGTCTGTGTGTGTGTCTGTGTGTCTGTGTGTGTGTCTGTGTGTCTGTGTGTGTGTCTGTGTGTGTGTCTGTGTCTGTGTGTGTGTGTATGTGTCTGTGTCTCTCTGTGTGTGTGTGTGCACCTGCATGCACTGCTCATCAGCAATGAGTTTTTTTTTCTCAAAGTTTATTAAATTATGAAAGTTTCCATTTCCGTCCCTCCTCCCAACACCCTCCCCTTCCCCCATCCCCCTCCTCCTCCCTCTCCATCCCTAAGAGCAGTCAGGGCTTCCAGCCCTGTGGGAAGTTCAAGTTCCTCCCCCCTCCCTCCAGGTCCAGGAAGGTGAGTATCCAAACAGACTGGATCCCAAAAGTCCAGTATATGCAGAGGAAATAAGTCTCAGTGTCGTTGTCAATGGCTTTTCAGAAAGACTCCAGGCCAGCCACATCCAGAGAATCTGGCCACATTCAGAAAATCTGGTTGGATCACATGCTCGTTCAGTCCCAGTCCAACTGGCCTTGATGAACTCTCATTAGATCAGTCCCCTTGTATCAGTGGGTGATCGCACCCCTCGCGGTCCTGAGTTTTTTTTTTTTTTTCATGTTCTTCCTCCTTCTGCTTCTCATTTGGACCATGGCGGGCTCAGTCCGGTGCTCCAATGTGGGTTTCCGTCTGTATCGCCATCCATCGCCAGCTGAAGGATCTATGGTGATAAGCAAAATCTTCATCAGTATGGTTATAGGCCAAGGCCCGTTCAGGCACCCTCTCCTCTGTCCAGAGAACAATCTGGGGATCTCTCCTTGGACCTGGGATCTCATTTATAACCAAGTCTCTTGTAAATCCTAAAATGAATCCCTTAGTTGAGATATATTCTTCCCTGATCCCATATCCATCCTTCCTCCCTCCCCCCATCTCAGTCCCCCGAGTTTTCCCCATTCCTCCCCTACTCCCTTCTCTCTAACCATCTCCCCTTCCAACAACCCTCCCCCCCCCCCCCACCCCCCCCCCATGCACCCAAGGTTACCTGGGACTCTTGTCTATTTCCAATCTCCAGGAGGATAAGTACATGATTTTCTTCAGGTTCACCTTCTTATTTAGCTTCTCTAGGATCTCGAATAATAGGCTCAAAGACCTTTAATTATGGCTAGAATCCACTTATGAGTGAATACATACCATATTCCTCTTTTTGGGTCTGGCTTACCTCACTCAGTAAAGCGTTTTCTATGTCCATCCATTTGCATGCAAAATTCAAGATGTCATTGTTTTTTACCGCTGAGTAAAACTCTAGTGTATATTTGTTCCACATCTTCTTTAACCATTCTTCTATTGAGGGGCACCTAGGTTGTTTCCAGGTTCTGGCTATTACAAATAGTGCTGCTATGAACATAGTTGAACAAATGCTTTTGTGGTATGATAGGGTATCTCTTGGGTATATTCCCAAGAGTGGAATTGCTGGGTCTTGAGGGAGATTGACTCCCAGTTTCCTGAGAAACCACCACACTGATTTCCACAGTGGCTGCACAAGTTTGCATTCCCACCAACAATGGATGAGAGTTCCCCTCTCTCCACATCCTCTCCAGCATAGGCTATCATTGGTGTTTTTGACTTTAGCTAATCTGACCGGTGTAAGATGGTATCTCAAAGTTGTTTTGATTTGCATTTCCCTGATCGCTAAGGATGTTGAGCATGACCTTAAGTGTCTTTTGGCCATTCGAAGTTCTTCTGTTGAGAATTCTCTGTTCAGATCAGCACCCCATTTTTTAATTGGGTTAATTAGACTTTTATTGTCTAGTTTCTTGAGTTCTTTATATATTTTGGATATCAGGCCTTTATCTGATGAGGGGTTGGTGAAGATCTTCTCCCATTCAGAAGGTAGCCTTTTTGTCTTACTGACGGTGTCCTTTGCTTTACAGAAGCTTCTCAGTTTCAGGAGGTCCCATTTATTCATTGATTCTCTTATTGTCTGTGCTACTGGGGTTTTGCTTAGGAAGTGGCCTCCTGTGCCTATAGCTTGTAGACTATTTCCCACTTTCTCTTCTGTCTGGTTCAAAGTGGTCCAATTAATGTTGAGGTCTTTAACCCATTTGGTCTTGAGTTTTGTGCATGGTGATAGATATGGATCTACTTTCATTCTTCTACAGGTTGACATCCAGTTATGCCAGCACCATTTGTTAAAGATGCTTTCCTTCTTCCATTGCATACCTTTAGCCCCAGCAATGAGTTTTGCATAAAGGTTAGTAAAAGATAAAAATAAAATGTTCATGAAACAAAAATAAGATAGTACCTGAGGGCAACTATGAAAATGCATACTTTAAAATATACTGTATCTAAATCTGAAAAACTAAAAATATTTAAAGACTTTAAAAACATGGACTATCTTTACATAGAGGTATCATTTTAAATTTTAATATAATCAAATATTGGTGATTTGAGGCTTGACGAGATGGCTCTGTGGTTTAAGGGTGCATGTTGCTCTCACAGAGGACACAAATTTGTCTCATCACCTAAGTCAGGCAGCTACAACTGCCTATAGCTCCAGTTTCATGGATTTGACACCATATTCTTGACTACAAGGCAAATATGCTCACATGTACTTACTCATACACAAGCACACACATATCCATAATTTAAAATTAAAACTACGTATTTTCAAAATTGTAATATAAAAGAATCCACTTCCAATACACTGAAAAAATCCCATATTCTTTCTGGTTACCGATATAACCAAAGTAACAGGGTATAATATACACTGGGAAAATCTAGAGTAAAAAGAAACTGTTTAAAAGTATCAAAGAATTTAAATGTCCCTATTTTCTTCCCTAGAAGGCTGCTGCCACATAATGAATCCATCACATGCTTCCTGGGCACCTACTGTGTGCCAGCACTGCTCTAGGTGATACAGATACAGCTGCGGACACTGGCAATGGCAGTGAAGGTATTTTCAAGTTACAAATATTTACATATTACCATAATTCAAATCATCAATCCTTCAGTTGTGTACCTCAGGAAACAGAAGAAGAGAATGTGAGCACCTTCAACACTGAAGTTTGACCTTCACTCTCCGACATCTGCTGACATCAGTTCCCCCTGATGCTGAACTCTTAGAAGTGGGCAGACACCACAAGTTCAAAGAACTGCTTTCAAAAACTGTCCTTACTCCAGATGTTAGATGTAGGTGGAAACCCCAGGAATCTTAGTCTCTCTGGGGTTGTTGTCTAGTAGTTTCCTCTAAGATTAAAACTTTCTGCTTTGCAGGGAAACATCTTAATAGATAATGTTTAAAGGAAGGAAAAACATAATATCCCAAGTGATGATGAAATAATGTAGGGAAGCTTGCTAATCTTTTCCCAAGAACCTGGAAGCCAACAGATCCTACACCAGCTCAGGTGGCAACTTGGTCTCCTGGGAGGTAAGTATGCAGGACATAAAATATTGAAGTTTTGCTTCATTTCTGAAGTATGAATCCACTTGATTTCTGCAAAGGGTCTATCACTACTTAAATTTGTTCTTCCACCTTAGAATCTTTTGACTTCAAGGTAGGTTATGCTTTTATGGATTATTTTTCAGTGACTTCTAACTCATGGATTACAGAGTTTATGCACATAGTTTAAAAATAAGGACAACAGTACTAATCTTGTAAAGCTGGGAGGGGAGGCAGATTAGCACAAAGCAGCCTTCACTATTTAATGATGGTGGTGTTCTCTGCTGTGTATTTCTTTATTCCTTAAGTACCCTTGTGTGTGTTCTGATCTTCTGGTCAGTTTCCTTATGGATTAGCATACATTATCTGGGGATCAAATGATTCACATGAAAGATTATAAAAGCTGAGATGTTTTTATGAGCTGTTTCTTGTCTTTGCATAACATTATTTTGCATTCTCCCACCTTCAATACTGGCTACCAATTTAGCTTTCTTTCAATATGCCTTACTCTATTCATGTCCTAAGGTAGAATTCCTTAGACTTAATGTATATAAGAAAATCAATGAAACAAGCAAACCCTTCTGACTCATTCAAAAAAATGTGCCTGGGGCCCTAACAGAGATTTCTCAAAGGTAAAAATAAAATGAAAAAGTAATACCTCAGAAATTTTTTTAAGCCTTAGTAATTAGGAAAATGGAAATCAAAATGATTTTTAGTTTTTTGTTGTTGTTGTTGTTTTTTTTGTTTTTTGTTTTTTGTTTTTTTACTTTACCCAAGTCAGAATAGCAAGGATGATAAAAAATACTTGAGGAGGTATGGGGAAAAGGAAACTCTCATTTCCTGTGGGTGGGGTTTCAAACTGGTGTAGCCACTCTAGAATTCTATGTGGAGAATTATCAAAAAGTAAAATGAAATTCACCACCTTACTCAGCTATGCCTCTCCTTGGGATATTTCCAAAGGACTCCATATTCTTCTCCTTAGATGCTTTCTCGGTCATGTTCATTGCTGTTCTTTTTACACTATTTAGAAAATGAAATGTCATTCTGTGGACAAGTGATTAATGGTACATACACACTATGGAATAATATTTAGTATTTATTATGCAAATCATAAACTTTGCAGATAAATGGATGGAGCTAGAAAAAATCATATTGAGTGTGATGACTCAGACCGAAAAAGACAAAAGTCACATGTTCTTTCTCATCAAAATCTCCCAGTTTCAGACTTTCATATGGGAGTACATTTACTGGGGTAATTACAGAAACCAGTAAAGTAAAGAAAAACAAACCATTGCCCAGGTTGGGGGGATAGAAGAATTGTAAACAGAGACTGCAATTTTGTTTCTGGGCCACCCAGACCCGAACTATCACACAGAAACTATATTAATTACAGCACTGTTGGACTGATGGCTCGGACATATTTCATGCTAGCTTGTAAACTAACCCATTTCTATTAATCTGTGTATTACCACGAGGCTGTGGTTTACAGGTAAGGTTCTGGCATTTTCTCCTTTGGTGGCTACATGGTATCTCTCTGGCTCTGCCTTCTTTCCTTCTCTAACCTCTGCTTGAATTTCCCACCTCATTATATTCTGCCCTTCAATGGGCCAAAGCAGCTTCTTTATTAACCAATGGTAATAAAACATATTCACAGCATACAGAGGGGAATCCCACATCAGAGAATGACATGGTACAAGTGATCTGATTAGGGAAATGGGGAGTTAGTGATGCTAATACAATTAGCCTTGTTAGGGAAATAAATATAGAACAAGAAGGGAAGAGGGTAAAATCACAGTAAGTATATCTGAAAAAGTCTTAAGGAATCATACTATTAACGCTTTATTTAAAAGAAAAAACTCTAATAATGTAAACCTGAATACAAATATACATACATATTTTAAGTGAAATTTTCTTCTCTGGGTTGCCAGTGTTCCATTCAAAAGTCAAAAACTACTAACAAAAAACCCAAATACCAGGTACAAGAAACCTTCTTGTGTGTTGTTGATCAGTGTTGTCCAGATACTCCCGAAACAGACTATAGCTATTACTCTCAGTTGACTTTTCAGAAGTCGAAGGTAAATCCCTTCTTGCTGAAGACACCGTGTACTTTAGAAACAGGTTTCAGAGGCTCCTGAGCTAGACCTGACCTAAATTTCTCCTCCCTGAGGACTAGATCTCATGATACCAGAAGATACCCTGAAAACTTCAAAAGGAGAAAAGCAACCAAAACCGAATACAAGAACACATTCAAAAAATTATACATTATGATCAAGTAGGTTTCATCCCAGAAAGGCAGGGCTGGTTCAGCATATGAAAATCTATCAATGTAATTCATCATATAAATAAACCGAAAGAAAAAAAAAAGCATGTGATCATTTCATTAGATGCTGAAAAAGCATGTGACAAAATTCAACACCCCTTTATGGTAAAGGACTTGGAGAGATTAGGGGTACAAGGTTCATTCCTAAATATAATAAAAGCAATATACAGCAAGCCGACAGCCAACAGCAAATTAAATGGAAAGAAACTCAAAGCCATTCCACTAAAATCAGGAACAAGACAAGGCTGTCCACTCTCTCCATACCTCTTCAATATAGTGCTTGAAGTTCTAGCAATAGCAATAAGACAGCATAAGGAGATCAAGGGAATTTGGATTGGAAAGGAAGAAGTAAAACTTTTGTTATTTGCAGATGATATGATAGTGTACATAAGCAACCCTAAAAACTCTACCAAAGAACTCTTACAGCTGATAAACACCTTTAGTAATGTGGCAGGACACAAGATCAACTCCAAAAAATCAGTTGCCCTCCTATACACAAAGAACAAAGAAGCAGGGAGGGAAATCAGAGAAACATCACCTTTCACGATAGCCACAAATAGCATAAAATATCTTGGGGTAACTCTAACCAAGGAAGTGAAAGATCTATTTGACAAATCTTTGAAAAAAGAAATTGAAGAGGATATCAGAAAATGGAAGGATTTCCCATGCTCTTGGATTGGGAGGATCAACATAGAAAAAATGGCAATTCTACCGAAAGCAATCTATAGATTCAATGCAATCCCCATCAAAATCCCAACAAAATTCTTCACAGACCTTGAGAGAACCATAATCAACTTTATATGGAAAAATAAAAAACCCAGGATAGCCAAAACAACCCTATACAATAAAAGTACTTCCGGAGGCATTACCATCCCTGACTTCAAACTCTATTACAGAGCTACAGTAATGAAAACAGCTTGGTATTGACACAAAAACAGAGATGACAACCAATGAAATCAAATTGAAGTCCCAGATATTAATCCACAAACCTATGAACATCTGATTTTTGACAAAGGAGCTAAAATTAGACAGTGGAAGAAAGAAAGCATTATGATCTTTAATGAAAATCTACAAACATTGAAATTCCAGTGTCTGTGAATTTCGCAGGTATGGTCAGAGAGTCATTGTTTTTCATGAATCCTCTACACTTTATTTGCATCAGTATAGAAAGGACCTGAAACCCTGTTACACAGGGCCTGTTCTAAGTACTGGCAGTGTCTTGGAGGTCAATCTGCAACTATAACAATGCACAGAGACCAAGACATGAGGACCTCAGAACAAGACAGGAGGCAACAGACACGGTCAGGCAAACTTCATGGCAGTGCCCTCAAAACTACTTTGCAAAGTATTGCCAAGGTTTACCTATCAGTAAATCTTAAATGTCAAAGGTTGTAAGATTAGATAGAAGGAAGTAAAATATTCATGTCAACATTCAGAGGCATTGGTGTACTGGACAATTCCTAACAGATCCATATTTGAACCAGCAGAAGATGAGTATATATTAAAGCTATGCTGTCAGAGTTTTAATACAGCTTTGTTATGGTTCTAATGAAATGTTCCTATGGGCCTACACATTGAATATTTGGTTCTGTAACTGGTGGTGTGCTTTGGGAAAATGATATAACCTTAGGGTGTCATGCCTCGATATAGGAAACAGGCAATTGGAGAAATGCTTTTTAAGGTTCTACCTAGTCCATAAGCCTCTGCAGTTTTTGCTTACTGTTGTCTGTGAGGTTAGTAACTCCAGAGCCATACTCTGGGCTAGCCATGATGTTCATTCCAAGTGTGTGGAACCAGAAACCCAAGAACAGGACCTTAAAAATTGTGAGCCAAATAAAGCCTTCTACCCGTAAGAAGTAGGAGTATGTTTATGCCACCAACTTCGGTCAACGAACTTCAAAGTGACTAATGGTGTTCCACTGGGAACCAAATAGCTGTAGTTCTGTTTGACTGGCTGCAGTCACAGGGTTAAGTAAACGAGTTTGACCAGAAGAACGCAAAGGACAAACATGGCCCTAAGGGGAAAAGTATGTAACTCTTTCCATTATCATGTGGAGAGATTTCAAAACAGTTTTGTAGCTCAGAATCAAAGTGTAGGAACAGTCAGATCTCTTGATTCCCTGGCTTCACAGATCAGAGAATAGAGTAACTAGTGTAAAAAAGGTATGTCCATATGCTCTTAACTCAAAAGAGATTGCTCAAGAATGAAGTACCATTCTTCTTCTTTCTCATTTAATATCAATTTATTAATTTATCATTTATTATATAATGTGTCAGGCATTAGGAATATAAGGATTTAAAAGCAAAATTTTGTCTTCAAGCTATCTAACATATCATGAGCGGATCTTTCTGCTTAATGCTATTTCCAGAAAGAATTCACTTCTCCACAGCTACAAATGTGCCATTGACAAGAGGAAATGCACAGTAGAAACAAGACAAAAGCATGAAACATGGACCTCAACGACAGGACTTTTCAAGACCTTTGCATAGTTCCCAAAGTCCACTTTTATTTGGGTCTAATTATCTAGTCTTCTGATTTGACAAAATTCCCTTGTCTATACTATGTCCCTTGATTGGATAGTAGAAGCACCGTTCTGTGAGATAGGGAGATATTTTTAAAGGCAGATGTCAATTCTATCAGTTTTTCTGTTAATATTTTTAAAATTAGAATGGTGATCGTGGAGTTAGAACTCTTGACAGAGATTTCTAGATTATTTGCACGTAGAATTTACTTTTAACCCCCACTCCACATTCACCTGTTTTAAATCTTTTATACAGGTACATGGCAACTTTAAGTTAAAAAAATCTTGACTCTTATTCCAGAGCAATCTTAATTCATCTTCTCTCCTACATTTTAATGATCTCCTATCATTTTAATGATAAAATCATTGTCTATTTATTTGCTTTGTTTTGCATTCATTGGGCAGTGAATGGTACCTAGCAGATGCAAGTGTGGCCAATATGACATCTGGGGTCTAGTGATCCATAGTTTTGCTTTACCATGGGAAAAGCAACAAATGAATAAAATGTGATCCAATAAGTATATTTTTTCAGCATAAATCATAGAAAGAATCTCACTGAAACTATTTTGAGTGCACACTGCTAACAATTGTATTCAAATCAAAGAGTATGCAAGTTTATTCTTAGCCATAACTTACAATGAGCTTTGGCTAAAGTAATTAATCTCAGGAAGATTCTGCTAGCTTTGGGGAAATTTTATTTCACTGTATGATTTCATGGAACTCTTTGGGACCTTGTGTCAGATAAAGTAAGAAAACTCAGTTTAAGGAATGTACAGAAGCTAGATACAAGTAAGTATTCAAGCAAAGCTCTGTTTGGTCTTTGGGCATTCCTGCCATCAGTGTTCCAGTAACTGATTCTAAGGAGAGTCACAAGCAATTGCAACTTCCACAATCAGTGCCTAACAACTGATTTTTTTCTTTGAATGAGAGGACAATTTGGAAATGTTGGAAGGAGTATTTGGTTCAATTGATATGCTTTTTATCTGAAGTCCATGTTGGGCAGGCTGAACGCTTCTGCAAAGTGCTTTAGACGCAATCTATTGCTACTCACCTGTCAACTGATTGTCATTCTTTCCTCTGGGCCAGTCTTTCCTGTTCTTAACCAAATCTTCTGAAAGAAAAGAAAACTAAAGAAGAGGGGACAATGCAAAGAAACTAGGTACATCGCTACTATTTCATCTATCATTCTGCCTTATATACAGCTAAATAAACTGTCCTTTATATTTTATATTTTATTTTTATAGTGGAAAAATATAAACACACTCACTACAATGGGTTGGAATGAAATATCTCATCAATCACAGAGTCCAATAGTGCCCTGCAAATATTGGCTTACTACACTCTGTGAAGTCTGTCACCTTTATACACTATGCAAATGCTAGAAACTGCATAATAAATACAGATGAAATAAACAAAAATTAAATGCACAGAATTAATCCAGAAGTCATTATATATGTAGATTAATTTATTAATCTAATACTATAAAATATTAAGCCAATACATTAAAAATGAAAGTCATTGAACCATAAGTAAACCCAAGGATTTAAATTACCACTGATATTATTAATGCTTTGTCAAATGAGAGCTACCAGCCAGCCGACCTTTGGCACAGGAAGTATTTGATATCACTCTCACTTAAAGACATACACACCATTGGGTGAGATATCTGCCTTTTTATTTTCTTATTTCTCTTTTTATTCCCTCATTTTTGTGTTTCCCTCCACTTACATCAGTAATTTCTAATAGGTTATTGAATAAGTGGCATTAGCAGTTATCTAATACTTAGAATTAGAGTATGTCTCAAAAATATTTGTTTCAGGATCAGAAGCTGATATTTTGATTTTTATCTCTGGTGACAATATCTTTCTGATTTCCATTTCTGCTTTGAATAATGGTAGGTCCCTGTTGGCAAAACCTCAACTACTAAATCTTTGAAAACAGAACTCTGAGATGAGAGTTCACACACGTACTCTCATCGTGACTGAGTAGGTAATAACCCATTCTGATGTTCATTACTGCGTTTACTGATAGATTTCTGATTCCCTGCAACAGATACTATACTTGTTTAAAATTTTGTTATTTAATTTTTGATGGACAGTAGCGTTTTATTTGTGGTGGGGAATTTATTTTTTAATTATTTAATTTCCTCTTTTCGTCTTCCTTTCCCCTCTCCCACCCCTCCCTTCTCTTTCCCCCCCATCTTCCCTCTGCTTTCCTTTTATCCATCATCGCTGTCAGCTCTCTTCTTTTCCTCTCTGCCGCCTTAATTTTCTACCTCATCTTTCTCTCCCATCCTTCTTTTCTCACTCTTTCTCTGTCTCTCTATAATTATTTGATGAATGTACCAGTCAGTACCATCTAGTAGATTGACGCTATCTGAGAAGCTGCTTATGCTGGAGAAGTCTTTAGACGTTCCTGGGACTAAACCCCAGAGTCAGTTCATGTGTGCCCATCCGTCAGCAGACACTGCTGTTCTCCACCCTCAGGCAGTGCTAAAAGCTCCTGCCTGATCCCTCCAGTACATACTGTGAGCACTTCCAAGCTGCTCCCTAAAGTGACACTGGATGTACTCAGCATCCTATCATCTGCTCAGGGCTGTTCCTTTCACTTCAAGTGCCTGATTGTGGTTCATTGCCTCTGCAGAAAGATTTAGTAATTTGTTGCAATGATGATCTGCTTTCAGGAGAGCATGGGGGCAGCTCAAAATATTTGCCATTGAGTTTTAATCAATGTCGTGGGGGAAAAAATGTTGAACGTCTCATGCGAAATTGCTGTGATCATCTTTGATAACTACCAGAAAGAGCAGAAAATTGCAGAAAATTGTTTAAAAAATATAGTTAAAATGATTTAGCGTTAGTGGCAACCTCACTTTCAACTCTGGCTGTTTCATCATTTACTTAATGTAATCTATGATTTTATCTATTAGCTTAAATTTCTCTTTCAATTTTCTTACTTATGTCAAGATTGCCTGAGAGCCCGGCATCTGGCTTTCAGGAAACAGCCTTTGCTGAGCCCTTCTTCCCAGCACCTGGCTATTTGCATACCCAGGTCTGCAGCTCCAAACAGCGATGAATGCTTACTCAAGACAGCCGTTCTGTGCAATTATTTTATAAGCATTTGGTTTCCATGAAATTGAAAATATTTCAAACTCTTCTGCTAGCATTTTAACTAATCATGGATATTTGATTTCTAATAATCATTAAGCTCATAACTTCAAATTTACATAATAATGATTATATCCATAGATTTGTGCTGCTCCCAGCCCTGGGCAGAGAAATTCTTATTGCCAAGGTTAGTGGTTAATGCAGAGATTCATAACTGTTCAAAGCTGAGAATAAGGGACTATGAGTGTTCAGTCATAAGTGGAATATCTAGACCAACCCTTGGCCCACAAAGCTTAGGGAAAATTATGGAAGATGAGTCAGAAAGATGGTAAAAGGCAAAGGATGGGGAAAAATGACGTTAAATGATGTTGTGTCCTTTGGACTTAATATGGCTGTTAATATGAACATTCATAGGAGTTGTAGTACCTGCATAAAACCTGTACAAGATAAGTCAGTTAAAATTTCCAGCACACAGGGTAGGGGCTCTGGAGGCCCTTAGCTGAAAACTAGGGAAGTTGTTATCTGCTGTGCCCAGGGAGAGGCACATGTTTTTAGGAGTGTGACCACTGGTAGATTATCCAGGCCTCAGTGAATGACTCCTACTCATGTATGCATGGGCAATACTGCTCAGACTCCGGGGATTTATAAAATTAAAATGGTTTTAAAAGGAGGACATGAAGTTTGGAGGGAGAAGAGACAAACGTCTTGAAGGAAGCTGGATGAATAGAGTGAGGACTAGATATGATCAAGATACATTATATATATGTATGCAAATTTTAAAGAATAAAAACCAACTGAAAAAACCTTAGGTATCAAAAACCCATTCAAAATCATATATAAAAATTTAACAGGGGCTAGAGAGCAGTTAAGAGCACTTGCTACTTGTCCAGAGTTTGACTCCAAACCCCACACAGCAGCTTGTAAACACTCATAAGTCTAGTCCTAGAGGCTCTGACACCGTCTCTTGGGCTCTGCAAGCACCAGACATGCATGTGATGCAGATAAATACATACATGCAAAAACCTATCAATGAAAAATAAATAAGATATTAAAAACTTCTATTTAATAGGGGCCAGTGAGGTGGCTCAGTTGGTAAAGAGGCTTGCTGCTAAAACTGACAACAGGAGTTGGAATTCCAAACTCTATGTGATAGAAGAAGAGAACCCACTTCCAAAACAGTGTTCTCTCATCTCCTCAGACATGCCTGATAGACACATATTACCCTTTCCCAATAAGCAAAATAAACAAACAAATGCAGAAACTCAACTTTACAAACTTATCATTTAGCATTCAGACAGTGATTTCAATCATCAAATTTTATTTTACTCATTGAGTGTGGGGTTGTGATTTTTTTATTGAATTTATTTCTTCTTGATCAATTCTGGTTGATACTTTTTTCAGGATATAAGTAAGTTTGAGGATCCATTGCAGAACTGCAGCCATGCAGAAGACAGAAAATAACAGTGTGGTTTTCCTAAATGATTCATCATGGAAATAAAAAGCACTAGGTTCTTAACGTGAAAAGTAAAAGTCCAGAATCTAACATTTAAAATAAAACTGGGAAAGAACTTTTATTCCTGCAACAAAAAAGAAAAAAGAAAAAAGAAAAAAAAGAAAGAAAAAGAAAACAGTCCTTCACTTTTTAAGTCAGTCAAAGACACTAGAGAAATAAATAACACATACGTGGTCTGTAGACAAAGAAAGTGTTCTAGAAAGTAGAAAGGTATACCAATGATGTATCTCCCAGGAGAAATCTTTTATTGTAAGAATTAGTTTTAGTTTTAGCTTCTTTTTTTTTGGTAATGCTTTTTCTTTTTTCTGATAATTTTTTATTACTTTAGAAATAATACCAATCAAAATTTTCACTTCTTCCCCTCCTCCCATTTCCCTCTGGCACCCCCACTCACCCTCCCTCCTCCTCCTCCAGTCCTAAGAGATGGCAGGGTACCCTGCCCTGTGGGAAGTTCAAGAATTTCCCCCCTCCATCCAGGCTTAGGAAGGTATGCATCCACATAGAATAGAATCCCAAAAAGCCAGTACATGTTGTAGAGACAAATCCCAGTGCCATTATCATTGGCTTCTCAGGCTGCCTCAATTGTGAGCCACATTCAGAGGGTCCAGTTTGATTCCATGCTCGTTCAGTCCCAGTCCAGCTGGATTTGGTGAGCTACCATTAGTTCAGGCACATTGTCTCAGTGAGCGAACCAACCCCTCGTGGTCCTGACTTCCTTGGTCATATTCTCCCTCCTTTCGCTCTTCAACTAGGCCTTGGGAGTTGAGTCCAGTGCTCCCATGTGGGTCTCTGTCTCTATCTTCATCCATTGCAGGATGAAGTTTCTATAACAATATTCAAGATAGTCATCAGTCTGAATATGGGACAAGGCCAGTTCAGGCACCCTCTTAATGTGTATGTTGTGTGCATATGTGTGAGTGTAGGTCACCTGTGTGCAAGTGCCTGTGGTGGCCAGAAGAGGACACCGGATGCCCTAGAGCTGGAGCCATTTGGTTGTGAGCTCATCATGAGTTGAGCATGTGCTTTTGACAGCTCAGTCATCTCTCTGGCTCCGGGGAGAACGTTAAAAACAGCAAGATACTTCTAAATCATGGCAATGCTTTCAATGATATAGGGAACATTCTGTAACAAGTCATTGAAATCTACCAGAATAATACCAACTTATTCAATTGTCATATTGGAACAAAAGGCAGTATTCTCAGACTTCCTAATCTGCCCAGAATATGGCCCATTGCTCTCATGTTTCTTCTCATTTCAAGGATTAGCACAGTTAAATGGAAATAAAATGAAGGTTTTCAGGATTTAAGTAGTGATTAGGCTTCTAAAATTTAAGAAATTGATACTTCTTAGAGCACAAATATATTCAGATAAACTGATATGTAAAATTCCTATATGTAAATGTACTCATCTTTTTTTTATTTAATTACCAAGTATGTATTGAGTTGTTCTCATGCACAAATCAATGTACCAAGTAAACAAGGAGTGTAATAAGTGCTCAGTACTACTTAGGCTCAATTTTTGCCTCTTACACACAACTAGTATTTTTATCCAATTGATATCAGCATATGCAATTCATCGAAAAAATTTCATCCACATTATAGTGTTTGCTATTCTCCAAACCAGGAAGCATCATGTTTGTTGTTTTGGGAGAATGTCATATAAAGTTTATTTAGCACTAGACTGTCAGAAGTGAGGATGGAATCTACATATTTTGTTAGTTTGGCTGGCTGCATCCTGGTCCTCGCTGTTGGAGGAACAGGCACAAACCTTTGATACAATGAAAGCTGGCCAAAGGTGACTACAGAATGTCCTGCAAGAAGAAAAACATGTGTGGGATGCCAATTTCATAATTTCCTAACATTTTTAGATTTCTTCCATCAAACTTGTTTAGAGGACTTCTAGGCCAAATCCAAGTAAACCCAATTTTTAAAATTATCTTCTATTTGTGTCTCTTTAATCCTCTTTATCTATCTTTATAGATTCAGAATTCCTGAACTAATATTCCCTTCAATGGCCAATTTGAGTAACTTGATAAGAACAAAATAATCCCTTATTCACGGTCAGTGCTGGAGAAATTTACATATTTCCCATTAAACTCCTTATATATTTTCATTTGTTTTCATCCAAACATTGAAATATGAGTCTAAGTTTCCTGATAGTCAGGGCTATCAGAAATCCCTCCCCCATCCAACATACTGTTTAAAGCATGACACAGGCACATGGAATGTAGAAGACTGACTCTTAAAAGGTTGGCCAGCATCTAGTATTCACCATTTTAATCTACTTTGGATAATATGTGGGAAAGAAATTATGGGCTCCACTCAAATATATGGGAAAGTTCTAGATTGACATTGTTATAAATTTTGAGTAAAGATGTTCTTTTTATCCTTTATATTGTGAAGACCTCTTTCTATATCCATTCATGTAAATAAAGCAGATTTTCCTTGTCAAAGGGCATCTATCTCAGGACAGGGTGAATATTATCATGAAACCTTAAAAGAACATAAAAAATCCAGAACCTCTTAGAAAGTAGTACTTGTAAGAAATCGGTAGGAGTTTGCCTATGAAGAGAAACATTGGAACTATGCAAATGAGTTGTTGTGAACTCAAGATAAAAGATGCAGTTTCTAAATTCTGCACTTGGTGTAATAGCTCAAGATGGAAAAGGATCTTTTCTACTCCTTCTCTTTATGATTAAATACATTTGCAATTAGTTCTTCCCTAGAATAAAATAAAAAGACTTTTGCAATTTTAACACTTTAAATTATTTAAAATTATTCTAAATAATAAGTTATTTTTACTTTGCAAAAGTGCATATAGACGAGAGATCCTCTTTCAGCTAAAACACTTAGACATTTTAATATGAAAAACTGGAGTTGGAAACATATATTCCATGCAGGAGATTTTGCACCTGCAGAGGAGAATAATTTCTCAACTAAAGTATGATTTATGGAGCAGAGTAATTGAAAGTAACTGTTTAAAAGTTTTTAAAACAAGTCTTGTGTCTTGCACAACATTGCAAACACAAAATCTTGCAGAAGTTTCTGTATCTTCTGCTACTCAGGAAAGGTTGCTTTGCTCATAGTAGAGCAGGGATCTCTTCGATATTTAACAACTATTTTTTTTTTGCCACCACATTCTGTCTCATCAACAAAGTTTGCAATGCTCCTGTATGTCTTCCTGTAAGAACCATCCCGCTCAGTTTTCCTTCTAAGGCTTGTATACCATGAAGCAATGTATGCAGATCCACTGTCTACTTATCAGCTTGACTACAGGGAAGGCCCCTGGTAACAAGCTTTACATTTGGGGACATTTGCTAGTGTAAAGCTACTAGACTCTGTGTTGGTTTTTTCAAAAAGGTAATTCTGGGTTTAAAAGCGCTGACTGATTTTCTTTGTTGAACATTTGTACTGTTTGTTTATTACACACAGAGATTTACAGAGATGCCTTTCTTCTGTTTTTCTTTTCTTGCTGTCACCTATCAACTTGAACTTGAGGAAGCAAAGCCAATGGTTAACAGATAGAGGAAGTGGAGGTTGATTGTTTTCGGTTGAAAACTGATGTGTCCCTCTGTGGGAGGAAGACTGAGCTTCTGACTTGGTGACTGATAATGGGAAGTATGAGGGCTCCTCAGGAAATACTGAGGTGGAGGCAGTCAGCGGGGATGTTTTAAAGGTCTAGCCACGCACTTAAGGGCAGCTGTGACAAATGAGACAGTTGCCAGCCACCCAGCCTATTCATCCCACTCCCAGATCATGATGAACTCCAAATCTCTTGGAGAAGTCTTCTTGTTCCTCTTCTGAAAACTACCTACCTCATGATAAATATGCATGGTTCAAATACAGCATTAAATGCAAATTTTCTTTTATTATTGTTTTACTTTTGATAATATCTATATCCTTTTTTATTTCAATCTCTTTATTATTATCTTAGATATTTCATAGAGGTCCATTTACACCAGATACATGAAAGTTATGTATTGGAATTTTTATTTTAACACTATATACTATACTCAAAGTTTTATAAAATTTTGGAACTATGGTTAGACATATTATGAATGCTACATGTAGAAAATGGAGGTTCGGGGGCTTGTGAGGAAATAAAGCTTTATGGAAACAAAGGTTATTTTCTGTTTCAAACAAATAGAATAGGAAAGAGACACTTGGAAGAGGACAGATGGGAATATTTGAAGGTCCTTCAGCCAAGGTAAAATGCAATGGTACTATCACAGCAGTTTGAAATTGTGAAACATTGCTGCAAGTTCAGGAAGGAGAACATGTGCGGGTATCAGCATATCAAGAGGAGTCTGAGAGGAGAAGGGGAAGGATTATGATGTTTATGTAATGGGAATCTACTCCTGTATGTTAGTCTTGGCTAACAGGAGGTTGGTGGCAATTTATTACTAACGTGGAAAGTCATAATAAAATCCTACAAGGACATTAATAAACAAATTCCTAGAAATATGCATGTAGTGTCTTCATTCCCACTAAGTGGTGATGGGGAACTGTTTGATGATACATTTCTTTCACAATACCCAGGACAGGGGGTCAAACGTAGCTCTGAAAGAATTCTATCAATAAGAAGATACAGATAATAATAAAGAAAAACAAAACAAACAAAAACAAACAAAGAGTTTAGACAAAGGCCCAAGGGAACCACAACAAATGATACTACCAAGACTTCTCCCATGACCAGTTCCTGTCTAGACAGAAGTGTGATTCCTAAACTTGACTGTTTGAGACTCATCCACTATGTAACCATGTAGATTGTCCATGTTATGAAAGAACACTGAAGCATTTATACCTGTCTGATGTCAGTATGTTGCTGAAATGTCAGTGTGCAAGAAAATTCTATCATATATATGAGAGCATACAATGCCTAGATCCGGAAAGATAGGAATCTTTTCATTCTTGGTCCTACTCAAGGCGATCTCTACATATAGAGTGTTGTACAGATGCTTAATTTTATGTATGCAAGAATTTTGATATCAAAAATTGTCATTTCATTCACAATGAGAAAAAAGACATACTTGAGGCAATGCAAACTCCTTAAATTAGTAATATATTTTTCTATTTAACATTCTGTCTTTGTTAAGACAAAGACATAAATAAATATATAGAAAAATATATTTGAAACTTTAAAATTTTTCAACACATTCAAAAAATGCATTTTTCAGGTAGATAATATGTGACATCAAAGGGTTAGTTTTTCCACTAATAGCTACTTCTATTTATTTGTATTCATATTTACTGCCCTATTATTATCTAGAAATGGTAGCTCTTCTCCAAGTAATATGCATCTTAAGAATCAGAAAGCCTCCTCTGACATACACTCACTCACTTCCTCTTTCTTTGTTTCTTTCTCTTTTTTTGCTTGTTTCTGGTAGTTTGGGGTGAGAGACTTTTGAGGATTTTCCTACTTGGGTCCTAAATACAATGGTGAGCAAGGCGGTATATGAGAGAGAGGAGTGAGACACGAGAATGAAAGGAGGAGGCCATGTTTCCATTCAGTCAGTGGTAGAACTGATACAGTCACCATATGAAGGAAGATCACAAACATCTACAGCTGGAGGTAGAAGGACTTAGCACTTATGTACGCTAGGCAGGAGAGCCTGAAGTTTCTCCCTGGGCCGATGCTGAGGTGTGTGAAGTGCTTCTTTCCTTTCTGGAGATTTTAGAGGACAATCTTAATCTGACTCATCCAGCTGTTCCACTTACTCTGTTTTCTGACCCCTTCTGCTGAACAGCTGCCCTTGATGGGGGTACTGAATGTTTCATCCTTATTTCTGTCACCTTAACATCTTCTTCTCCTTCCTTTGTATACTGTAAGGGATCAAGTAATTGCTTTGGGCCAAAAGGATTATCTGGGATAATCCTTGTCTTTTAAAATCTGCTGAATTACACCTGTAATTTCATTTTGCAATCTCTGTAGTCACAGACGTTTATGCAGAAACAGTCATTTATGAATGAGAATATGAAAATATTTAATGGTTTTTACTTTTTGATGGTCTTGACAAACTTTTTGAGGTTTTTTTTATTTGTTTGTTTGTTTGGTTTTGGGTGCTGGAGATTGATCCATGGACCTTAATATACTAAGTAAGCCATTAGTTTACCATGAAACAATCACTGGCATCTTATTTTGTGTGTTCCAAGCGAAAAACATTTGTAGTAAGGAGGAAGCCATTTATTCATTCTGTCTGCCCAGAACCAAAATAACCAAACAGAAACTATATTATTTAAGTCACTGCTTGGCCTATTAGCTCTAGCTTCTTGTTGGCTAACCTTTACATCTTTCTTAATCAATGATAATCACAACATACAGAGGGGAATCCCACATCAAATATACATTCAGGAAGTCTTTCTAAATCCCTAGATTTAATGGGTATGAGATAATGTATTCAAATGTTTCAGTTTCTGTGTATATCATACTGGATATCAGCCAATCCAAAGTATTTCCTTCTATTTCGAAAATGTACCCTTAGATGTTTTTTTTTTCTTTTTTCTTTTACAATTATGAAGTACTAAAATTTTTCAGAAAGTTCTTTTGGTATGGTCTCTTCTCAATTTACTAACTATGGTCATTATAAGTAGTTGTAATGTAACAATTGCTTTTTTCTTTTTATTGTCTAATGTACAAAATTCAAGTCTGGTGTAATGAACATGCAGAAACATTGGTTTAATAATCTTGACATTGACAGTCACTAAAATGCATTTTTATTCACATTGACTTAACTATTAGTTTAGGACTCTGTAAGATATCAACTATTACATTTTTACTATGCAGTAGTCTACAGTATACTACATGCTAGTTACTAAATATAGAATGAGCATGTCATGTGATTCTGCAATCTAGTGGTGGGGCAGACATGATAGACAGTTCATTCCAAATGAACTGGGGAGAAAAGGAGATAAATTACAAGGAACTTCCAAACCTACCAAAGTGAACACCATGAAGTTTTGTTCTGTTTTGTTTTATTGGTGTATGTATGTATGTATGTATGTATGTATATTGATTTTATCGAGCTATACATTTTCCTCTGCTCTTCTCCCTTCCTCTCCCCTCCCCTTCAACCTCTCCTATCGTCCCCATGCTCCCAATTGACTCAGGAGATCTTGTCTTTTTCTACTTCCCATATAGTTTAGATCCATGTATGTCTCTTTTGGGGTCCTCATTGTTGTCTAGGTTCTATGGGATTGTGATTTGTAGGTTGGTTTTCTTTGCTTTATGTTTGAAAACCACTGATGAGTGAGTACATATGATATATGCAGGTGTCTTCCCTTTACCACACAACCTCTCCAGCACAAGCTGTCATCAGTGTTTTTAATCTTGGTCATTCTTTCAGGTGTAAGATGGAATCTTAGAGTTGTTTTGATTTGCATTTCTCTGATGGCTAAAGATGTTGAGCATTTCTTTAAGTATCTTTCAGCCATTTTAGATTCCTCTGTTGAGAATTCTCTGTTTAGATCTGTACTCCATTTTTTATTGGATGATTTGTTCTTTTGATGACCAATTTCTTGAGTTCTTTTTATATTTTGGAGTTCAAATCTCTGTCTGATGTGGGGTTGGTGAAGATCTTTTCCCATTCTGTAGGCTGCTATTTTGACTTGTGTGATCATTTTCATTGAATTTTAAGAAATCTTTAATTTCTCTCTTTATATCTTCCATGACCTATTGATAATACAGAAGAACATTGTTTAATTTCCATGTGCTTGTAGGCTTTCTGGAATTAGTGTTGCTGTTGAGTTCTAATTTTAAGCCACGGTGATCTTATAAGGTACATTGGCTTATTCCAATTTTTTTTTGTATTAGTTGAGGTTTATTTTGTTACCAAGTATGTAGTCAAATTTTGAGAAGGTTCCATGAGGTGCTGAGAAGAAGGAATATTCTTTTCTATTTGGATGGAATATTCTATAGATGTCTGTTAAATCCATTTGAGTCATAACATCTGTTAGTTCCTTTATTTCTGACCTATCCAATGGTGAGAATGGAGTGTTGAAGTCTCCCAATATTAGTGTGTGGGGTTTAATGTATGATTAAACTTTATAAGTGTCTCTTTTACATATGAGAGTGCCCTTTTATTCAGGGCATAGGTTTTCAGTATTGAGATTTCCTCTTGATGGATTTTTCCTGTAACTAATATGAAATGTCCTTTTTTGTGTCTTTTGATTGATTTTAGTTTGAAATTTATTTTGTTATATATTAGGATAGCTACACCAGCTTGTTCTTAGATCCATTTGATTGGAAAAATTTCCCCAACCCTTTACTCTGAGGTTATGGCTGTCTTTGAGGTTGAGGTGTGATTCTTGAATGCAGCAGAAGGATGGATTTTGTTTTTGTATCCAATCTGTTAGGCTGTGTCTTTTTATAGCTAAGTTAAGACCATTTATATTAAGGGATATGAATGATCAGTGATTACTATCTCCTGTTAGTTTAGGTTTCATTGTTGGTGATATTTTGTGTGTTTCCCCTTCTTTGGGATTGGCTGCTGTGAGATCATCAATTGTCTGTGTTTTTGTTTATATAGCCATCTCCCTTGGGTTAAAGTTTTTCTTCTAATAGTTTGTGCAGGGCTGGGTTTGTAGCTAGATATTGATTAAATCTTGTCTTATAATGGAATACCTTGTTTTATCCTTTTATGGTGATTGAAAGTTTTGCTGGGTATAGTAGTCTGCACTGGCATCCATGATCTGTTAATATCTGCATAACTCTTGACAAGGATGTTCTGGCTTTCAATGTCTCCAATGAGAAGTCATGTATAATGCTGATAGGTCTGCCTTTATATGTTACTTGGCCTTTTTCCTTTGTAACTCTCAATATTCTTTCTTTATTCTGTATGTTTAGTGTTTTGATTATTATGTTGCATGGAGACTTTTTTAATCCAGTTGATTTGGTAAACTTCTTGTATCTTCATAGGCATATCTTTCTTTAGTTTGGGTAAGTTTTCTTCTATGATTTTGTTAAATATATTTGTTAAATATATTTTCTGAACTTTGAGTTGAACTTCTTCCCCTTCTTTTGTACCTATTATTCTTAGGTTTGGTCTTTTCATGGTGCCCCATATTTCCTGGATATTCTGTGCCAAGCTTTTGTTAGATTTAATGTTTTCTTTGACCAATGTGTCTATTTCTTCTATGTTTTCTCAGTGCTTGAGATTCCCTCTTCCATCTCTTGTATTCTGCTCTTTATGCTTGTATTTTTGTTCCTGATCATTTACTCATGATTTCTGTTTCTATAATTCCCTTGGCTTGTGTTTTTCTTATGGTCTCCATTTCCGTTTTCAAGTATTCAATAGCATCTTTCATTTGTTTGATTACTTTTTCTTGATTTTCTTTAAGGGTTTTTTTGATATCTTCCAGTTTTTTGTTTGACTTTTCCTTCATTTCTTTGAGAGTACTTTTTATATCCTTTTCCAAGGCCTCAAACATTCTCCTAAAGTTATTTTGTAGGCCATTTTCTTCTGCTTCATCTATATTTGGTTGTTCAAATCTTGCTGTTGTAGGGTCCTAGTTTTTACTGGTCTTTTGCTGCTCTTTGTGATGTTGCGTATGTTCTTACCTTGTCTATCCATCTTTTCCTCTGATTGGTGTAGTTGTGGCTCTAGTGATCAATCTTCCAGGTGCCAGTGGATCCAAGGATCAGATGGTTGCTCCTCATGGTGCAGTCTGTGCCATGATTCCAGTCACCCCATTGGTCACTTCATGTTCCTGGTAGTCCGTAGGCACTCCCAGGGTTTGCCCTGCTTCTGTGGAGTTCATTTTATCAGAACTGCCCCTGCCTAGGTTGCTAGTTCACTACTGTTTCTATAAATGTCCCTGATCTTGATCCACTTCTACAATGGTCCCTGGCTCCAATCTACTTCCTTAAAGGTCCTAGACTCAAGTTTGCCTGTACCCACAGAGGTTCTGGCTCAAGACTATTCCCTCAGAGGTTCCAAACTCACACCCAGACCCAGAGAGGTCCTGGCTCAGGCCTTCTCCCCTGGATGTCCCAGACTCATGCTTGGACCCACATCCCTCTGTGGTTGCTTCCCTGTGGAGTTCTGCTCCTATGGAGTTCACTAAGTGCTGACTCAGTCTTGTTTTCATAAATGTCCCTGGTTTTTCCTTATGGAAGTATTACAGATCTGAAGGGAAAGGTATTCTAGCAGTCAGAAGACAGAGTCACACTACACAACAAACATCACACAAGAGATTTTTTTGTAGGGAGAGGGAAGACACAAGAAGGTCCCTGGCTTTGCTTGGGAGAGAAGCATTCTAATTTGTTTATTTATTTTAATACAATCTTTTCTCATCCTACACAGCCTTCCCTGCTCCCACTTCCTCCCACTCCCATCATACCTTTCCTCTCCGTCCTCCCATCTCCTCCCCAGAAGTGGCAAAGCTCCCCAATGGAGAATCAACAAAACCTGACACCCCATATCTAGGCTGAGCAAGGTATCCCTCCAAAGAGAATGTATTCCAAGATGCCAGACCAAGCAGTAGGGAGAAATCCTGGTCCCACTGCCAGTGCCCCCACAGACAGCCCAAGCCTCACAACTGTCCCCCACATTCAGTGGGCCTAGCTTGATCCCATGCAAGTTTCCCTGAGGTTTTGGACTCTTGATAAAAGGACTTCTCAATATTTCAGGATGGCATCATTGACATTGTTGAGTCTTACCCTCATCATTCTAGGATAGGAAATGCTTACCCCTGGTTTCTCTTATGCAGCCCCTGACCCACAACACAAAGCAGATCATCTCCAGAACTTCTGCAGGATGCCCATCTGCCTTGTTGAAACCAAGGCAGTATTGCCAATAGTTTCCAAATCATCCTTTGGTTCATATTTGCAGTTCCCTTTCATTCATTCATTTATTCATTCATTTGTTCGTTCATTCATTCCATTTAGTACTCTCTATCAGTGTTTCTGCTGCTATAGTTCTGGTATTAGCAAGCTCTTCCTAGCTTTGCCAATTAATTAAAACTATGGTTCATGCTAAGGATGGTTTGATGAAAAGTTGGCCTATCACACTGATAATGTTCTTTTCTGAACAGTGTGTGTGTGTGTGTGTCTGTCTGATAGGAGATCCAAAACTGTCTAGATATTTAATTTCAAATCTGTTTTTGCCTAATAATTCAATCTCAGATCATTTTTTCCTCAATTTTACTTCCATTGGTTGTTTTTTTCCTTTCTCTCTCATTGCAGACCGCCCCCACCTCCCTAGGAGCCTAAACTAGCACTCATCTTGGATTTGAGCTGCAAGTGAACTGATTGACAACAAGATCAAAACTAATGCTATTCAACTGTGAGTCTCACAGGAATGACCCCCTCTGCCAAAATAAAATTTTCTACCACAGCAAGACTATATGCTGGAGCAAAAGTAATTATCTTAGAGGACTCAGGGTGTCCCCTTAAGAAGTAAGGATGTCTGAGAGCCACTGAGGCTGAGACAATGATGAACAAGGCCATGCTGTGACCAGATGGCTTACTTATGCATACTTCTTCATCTGTTAAAACTAAAGTTCTTATCAGTGCTGAGAAAATGACTTGGGGTTCACAGTACTACATTCTGTTTCTCTTTCTAGCAGGCCTCTTTGATTAAGTCTCCTTGGTGTGTTTTCCTTATTAGTCATCACTTTAATTGGCTTATTGCTTTGGATTCCTAGGATTGACAGAAAACTCTATAAAGTTTTTGTAATGAGCTGTGTTTGATTCCAAGATCAACATAGAGGCTATGTCTATGAGCCTCATCCTACATAAGTCTTCAGGTTCTGGTCTGGTTATGACATTGAACTCGCAGGTAAAGTCTTGTCCCACTTTTCATACCCTTCTTGCAGGAAGCTTTCTTTCCTTTTACTCTGTTGCCTAAGTATGCATCAGTAATAGTAGTAGCTCTCCTAACCTCCTCCTTAGGGTTCAGTCTTCACAGGTGTTTGACTAGTAGCATAGTGCTTTACCCAGCATTGGAGTACACTCTGTTGGTGCTCATACTGGGCTCCAAATATAAGGTGTAGACTGAAACATCTCATATCTCCATGCTGGGTGTCTTGAAGTTTAGTGAGGGGTAATGGCATAACTTTTTCTTTATAGCTTTATTCTATATGGCTTCTAATATTTTTATGTAAAATGTAGACACTGTGACCTTTTGTCTTGGTTCTTTTGAAGATAATGTGGTGTTTGAATGGGTGTCCATTTTGGTTCAGAGTATATGAGAACTTGCTCATAGAGCTACTTCTCTATTTTCTACCACATAAATTTTAATAGAGGTAAAATAGTTGAAAGAAACTATTAGAAAGCTTTAAATACATACTTTATATATCTGTAGAAATTAAATGATACCAAGAAACAATACCTATAACCTTTTCATATGTAATATGAGCTACACATGAAGATAGTGAAGATCTGAAGCAGAGGAAGATGATGGCAGCCCAGGACAAAGGGATCAGATCCTTGATGCACACTTTGTTTCAGCTTTGCTCTATGTGCTCTGTTTCAAAGGGAAGTCCTAATGACTCCTGAATGAGTGAGGACAAGATTCTAATAAAAGTCAGGGCTTTCCAAATTGAGAAGAACAGGATTTCAGATCTCCCTCTATGAACTGTCTCTGAAAGCACTTGTAAGAAGGCAGACTCTGCGGTCAGTGCCCAGTGATTGTCACGTTAGCGTTCATAATGACCATAAGAGGCAGTTCTCACAGATGGTTTGGAAAAGGTAAATAAAAACTGACACTTAGACCTTAGGTGATTTGGGATAACACAAAAGCAGAATTAGTATTGGATTTTGTCAATTTTTCTCACAAAGGCATGTAATTTTAGAGATAGTGGGGAGAATTGTGTCACCTATGCTTTGGTAAGCAAAATGATGCTTACTCAACTAATGAGAAAGAATATAATGTTTTATATTATTTAAGTGTTATGATTAAAATGACCAACATGACAAAATTTAGAGTTACTTTGAAAACAAGTCTGTTAGGTATACCTGGGAGGAACGCCCTAGATTAGCTCCCATTAGGAGATGCCTATGAAAAGTGGTCTAGACTAGGTTAATTGATGTGAGAAGACCTTTTTTAAATTGTGGGCAGTACCACAGTACCACAATCTGATATCCTGAACTGCATAAAGAGGAGAAAGTTAATAGAACATTCATTCCTTTTCTTCCTTGTGGATGTAATGGTACAAGATTGGTGTAGGAGGGTCTTCTTTCTATGTGTTGCTTTCATTGATTGAATAAAGAAAACTGCCTTGGCTTTTGATAGGGCAGCTCTTAGATGGGCATGGTAGATGGAACAGAATTCTGGGAGGAAGAAGGCAGTGTGGCAGATGCCATGAATCTCTGGGCCGAGACAGATGTAGGTTAGGATCCTTGTAAGAAACAGTCATGTGGTGACACACAGATTAAATAGAAATGAGTTAATTAAGATGTGAGAGTTAGCAAAGAAGAGGCTAGAGATAATGGGCCAGGCAGTGTTTTAAATGAATACAATTTCCCTGTGATTCTTTCAGGGGTTAAGCTAGCTGGGCAGTTGGGAGCCTGGCAGGATGCAGCCCACCACTACTTTTACTTGTCTCTGTGACTTCTTTAATAATGGGTATACCAATGAACTATGAGCCCAAATCAAGTCTTGCTTCCTCACTTTGGCCTTATCAGGCAGGCCCTTCCTTACAGCAAGGAGACAAATTGTACTGTATATGACATAAGGAACCCAACTTTAAAAGGTTAATAGGGAAGTTCAGGGGAATCAAGTTACAAATAGTTTATTTTACATAGTGAACAACTAAGAGGAATTTGAGTGCAGTAGAAAACTCAAAGTTTTAAGGAAACTGATATATTAAGATGTTTTGTGTGTATATATGTGTGCACATGTTATTTGTTCATTTCTGGATATTGAACCTGTCCTGGAGTGTGATTGATACACGTAGTAACAATCCACAAGGGAAAACTGATTTTACCTCTCTCTGCAGGTATCAATTACAAACAGCTTCTAAGTTAAGGGTAGGACTTTGTGTTCACTTCCCCTTCTCAGTGTTTGATTGTGTCTGGTTGAATTTGTACAGATTTTGTGAATGCTGTAACAGTCTCTGTGAATTCATATGTGTATCAGCTCTGTTTGTCTGGGGGCATTCACCAACTTGGTTCTTAAAATCTTCCTGCCATGCCCCTGAGCCTTCAGGGAAGGGTTTTAAAAATACACTTCATTTAGGAATGAGTGTTTCTAAGTTGCTTACTCTCTGCACATTGTCCATTGTCGGTTTTTGTTGATTTCCATCTACTGCAAGTAACTTCTCTGATGAGGGTTGAGTGATGCTCCTTTCTATAGATGTCCCAATGTATTATGATGAGTCATTTTAATACTAAAAATTGACTCCTTTTTTGTTTGTTTGTTTTGATAATTTATCTTTTTGACTTTCTAGTATTTTAATCTTATTTTAAAATTTGTTTTCCCCCTTTTTATTGAAAATAGATTCTGATTATGATTTTTTTCGATATCATCTCCTCCCAGACCCTCAACACTTCCCTACCCACCCAAATCCACACCCTTTCTTTCTGTCCCTCTCATTAGAAAACAAATAAACAAATATGCATCTAAAATAATAAAATAAATATAAAAAGACCAGAATAGAACAGACAAACAGAAAATGAAGAGCTGAATAAAAAGTACAAGAAACTCATGCAGATATTGAGACAAATATTTGCACACACAGAAAATTCATTAAAAACAAAACCAGAAACCAGAATCTATAAGCAAAAGGTCTGTAGGGTTAATAACAATCTAAAAAAGCATTGTCAGACAAAAAGTTCTCAAAATTTCATTGTTTGTATGTTTTATTGTTATTGTTGACCAGCTCCTTCTCGACAGGGGGCTGTCATTAAGAGTATTTTATATACATAATGAGACTTTGTCTGAGAAAAGTGTCTTTCCCTTTGTGAAACTTCCCCTGTACAACTCAGGTGGAATTTGATAGCATTCTTGGCTATAGGGTTCATGGAAGCTATAGGTCTTTTAATTTGTTGAGTGACAAATTAAAAGTTCACCCACTTTACTAAATAATGTTAAAGTTGGACACAGAGCCTGGCAAATAAAGGGACTAAAGATCACCTAAGATAATTTGTCTCTCCACTAGCATCATAGTATCATTTCATCCCAAGTTCATACTGTTCTACTCAGCTAAGGTCAAATTGTCTGTAGGTCTTTAGTATAAATGTGACATTTTTAGATGTTCTATTGTAGCCTGACTTCTTGGTAAATGTTTTTATTTATGATTGTTTTTTGTAAGTATCAATGAAGGAAGATATAATAGCACACTCTTGAGAGTTACCGTGGACCCATTTTCCCAAGCATTGATTGTCACTCATATTTAGCTCCTAATAAACTCTTACTTCCTTTGGAGAAAGACTTGTGTTTTACAATGACAAAAGTAATTAGTTTAAAATGCAAGGTCTCAGAAATGAAACAGCATCCAATTTCTTACTACTCTAAAAGATATATAAAACAGGAAAAAGGAGAGCAGTGTGACAGACAATTTAAAATGAAATTAAGTGAGAACCAGAAGGAATATGAATGTTTAACTCAGATCGAAAGCCAGGTCAGTGAGCAGCCTAAGTACTAGGTTGTCAGATTGAATAAAGGACATTCAGTTCAAATGAAGTTCAGGTAACCAATAAATTAAATCTTAATATAACTAAGCCCTTTATTTCATGGCACACACTTGTACTCTAAAAATATGTGTCCTCTACTTTTCCTGTCTCTGTCTCAGTCTCTGTATGTTTCTATCTCTGTGTATGCTTCTCCATCTCTGTTTAATCTCTGCCTTCTCCCTGCCTCTACTTCTCTGTTCTGTGTGTTTTCCTTTGTCTCTGTTTCTTGGTGTCTCATTCTTCTCTGTCTCTCCTCTGTGTCTCTCTACTGTTTTCTGTGTCTCTGTATCTCCTCTGTGTCTCTCTCACCTTTGTGTCTCTGTGTAAGTCTTTCTCTACATTTCTCTCTTTGCCATGTCTTTTTGTTTCATTGTTGCCCTTTCTGTCTCTCTGTGTATGTGCGTCTTTGGGTGTGCATCTCTCTGTGCGTCTTTTTCTGTGTGTTGTCCTTCTTTAAGGGATTGTGGTACAGTAGTGGTGTTGGGATATCCTGACTTGTTGGGAAGCCAGACTACCTAGAGCCACAATAGGACAGCTCTAGAGGCTGGAGTTGCAATAGGACAGCTCAGTGCTGGAGGAAAAGGTGTCCTGACGATCAGGAAACCAGGCTACCTGAAGCTGGGGTGCAGTGGGGGATAGTCTCCCCGCAGGATACAGGGATCCTGCTCAGATCAGAGAGCTGCTACAGCTGAGTTCTGCTCTGTTCCCTTATGGGAGTGTCCTAGCAGAGCTTTCTGCTTCTTCTCCAGCCCAAGATGTTTATTCTGCTAACACTGTGCTAAAGGGAAGCCCCCTGCAGAAACACAGTAATCTCTTCTGGCTCTGGTGAAAAGTTGTTACTCCCCCCACCCCACCCTACGCTAGCCTTGCTTAGTCCCCTTAAGGAGAGTCCTAGCAAGGTTCTTCTGTTCTGCCTGGCCTTGCTGAGGCCCCCTAGGGAGCATCTCAGCAAGGTTTTACAGCTCAGTCCCCTAAGGGAAGTCCCAGCCAGTTTCTTCTGCTCTGATCCTGTGAATGAAGGTTCTCACCTGAGACTCTTTTGAGAAAGAGATTTACCTGGGAAGGAGAAATCCAGGAGAGTGACTGCCTCTTCCATGGAGGTATTAAAGGCAGCTTTTAATGGAAGGAGTGGAGAGGCTTATATAGGGCTTCTTAGGGGTGGAGTTTTCCCAGGGAGAAGGGAGATTGGTTAGTTTTTCCCTGGTGAGGTGCAGAGATGGCTCTTACTTCATGACCAAACTGTATTTCTTACACTGCTCCTTTTTTGTTTTTTGACCCTAATCTTAGGACCAGGGTATATTTCTATCACTGACTCTGATTCTAGGGACAAAGTGTATTTCTTTCACACTACTTTCAGAGCCAGGGCACATGTCTTTAGTCCTGGGTTCAGGGATAAAGATGTTTCTCTCCCTGGTCCAGGTTTAAAGGACAGGGTGTTTCTTTCTTTGACTGAGTTCAGAATCAAGGTTCTCAGTGATTGGTTGGTTTCCTGCTTCAGTTGTTCCTTTCACTCTACACTCTCTTGGTGTGTGTGTGTGTGTGTGTGTGTGTGTGTGTGTGTGTGTGTATGTGTGTGTGTGTGTGAGAGAGAGAGAGAGAGAGAGAGAGAGACTGTCTCCGTGTATTTGTCTTTCTGTGTGTGTCTCCCTTTGTGTCTCTGTGTATCTCTCTGTGTGCATGTCTCTCTGTGTGTGTTTCTCTCTGTGCACGTCACTCTGTGTTTGTCTTTGTGTGGATGTGTCTCTTTGTGTGTATCTCTGTGTGGTTGTGTGTGTCTTTCCCCCTTCTCTCTCCCTCACTGTGCCTCTTTCTTTCCCATCTCTTTCTGTTGTGTCTGTCTCTCACTGTCTGTGTCTCTCTGTCTGTCTCTCTCCCCCAACACACAATTATCAAGTTATTTGGATATATACAACTGTCACATACAGTAGTATACAGCTGAGCCTAGGTTACAAAAAGGGGACGGGAAGCATTATCTAGAGATAGATAATGATGGTACCTACTTTTGTTGTCTCTTCTGCATGGATTTTGATAGCTTTGATGGTAAATCTTAACTTTGTGCTATGGAGTGTGAACTGCACAGATTTATATGTTATAGTATTTGATTTAAAATTTGGAGTGTTTTAGTTACAACTGGCATAAACGTCTAAGAAATGAACAGTTACCACTTGATAGTCACTGTTTTTCAAAGTTTCTTAGTTTTTTTCTTTCAATATGAGAACTGCAAGGCAATTCGACCTGCAGCTTTAAAACAAATATACACTAGTCATTTTAGACTGAGATTGTGAGTCCTATGCTTGCTTTGGTGCAAGATACTAATGCTAGAGTAAATAGGATGTGAGGGCTTTGTTTGTTTGTTTCTGTTTTTTGAGTTTGTGTGTGTGTGCGCGTGCACATGCACACTATGTGACCTGGTGACAATTTTGGTCTTAACTGCAGCAAGCAGTATATCTTTGTTCTTGTTTTTCTTCATTTAATTATAAATGACTCCCCCAAACACGTACTGTTTATTTTAAGTTCAAACATAACTAATCATGTTGTGTTACTATTTTCTACTTCTGGCGTCTCTATTAAGAGCAGATTGCCCACTAGATCTCATTTTAATTACTAGCATTGTGTATGTGTTTCTCATCTTTGCATGTTAGTATGACGTTAGGATTGCACCTTCCTTTGTGATAATTTATTTCTGCCTTCACTTTGAGAACAGTATTTCCCAGACACTATTGCCAAAGGATTAACATTTTTTTTGTAAGCATTTAGTTAAATACTTAAGCTTGGCTGCTTGCTGAAGAGACCACATAGTCTGACAATGTGTTATGCACAGATAATGTGTTTTTTAATTGTGATTGTATTTATTGAAGGCAAAGGAAGTATTAAATGTGTTCTCATGGCTGAATAACTGCAAATTGAGGAAGACTTTTCCAAATCTTCTCTTTTCACACTACTTTACTTTTTATGTTCTTCTGCTGTCTCTCTCTGACTTTTAGATTCCTTCCTTTTTTAGCCCAGTGGTTCTCAATTTTCCTGATGCTGTGACTCTTTAATACTATTCCTCATACTGTGGTGACCCCTAATTATAAGATTATTTTGTTGCTATTTCATAATAGTATTTTTGCTACTATTATGAATCCTAATGTGAATATTTGATGTACAGGTTGTCTGGTATGTGATACCCAAAGGGATTTCAAGCCACAGATTGAGAACTGTTGCTCTAGCCCCTTAGTGGTGAGTCAACAATTACTAACTCCTTCATTCTTAACTCTTAGGTGCCTACCATCTTTATTTGCTTCTTCTCATTTATGTGAGGTGACCTCTCTAGCCCCAAGCCATCAAAGCTACTATAAAGTGTCAAATGTGTAACCAGAAAGACTTGCCATGCTGGAGTTGCACCTACAGAAGGACTGTTTCCAGTGCTTGCTGAGTGTGACAGTTGTGTGTGTACACAGGGCAAAGCATGTATGGTAAATCTGTGCGTGCTAGGATGGCTTATGAACCATATCCAGGCCATACTAGCATGGAGTTTGAGACAGGACACTGGCATACCACTGTAATCTGTAATCCAAGGACTTGGGAGTTGAAGATGTGCATATTAGGAATGCAGGATTTTTTTGTGACATAGTGAGTTAGAGGCCAACTTGGGGACACATCAGACCCTGTCATAGAAAACAAAAACCAAACAAGGAATACAAAGCAAACAAATTGTAAACAAAAGGAACCCATGTTCCCTTGGAATTAATGAATCTTTGTAGTTCTGTCTCTTCTTCAATTTTCACCTCTTTATAAACACCATGCTACTAGTCCACTCAAACTACTGTGAAGAATAAAACGAAAATAGGGTTTGAAGGTTAGCTGGTGAGAGAAAAGGTGTCTGTATGGACAAGGCAGTGGATTAGATAACTGAAATTAAATTTTCAAAACAAAATTTCAAGTCTAAATAATATGGCAGATTCTTCCACTAAAAGACTCTATCAACTTGGCAAGTTTGTGCTCTCAGCAGCACTGGCTGCAATTGACGTTTCCTCTTTCTGCAAACAATCACTTTCAACTATCGTACAGCTATGGAATGGAAGAAATAAATGTTTGACCACTGCATGCATTGGACAGGAGATTATTTATCTTGGATAAATAAAGACTGGCAGCAAGATGGCACAGCTGGTCAAAAATGTTTTCCCCATAAGTATAATGCATTGAGTTAGACACCTGGAGCTCTTGGTAGAAATTGAAAACAAATTTTCAAAGTTGTCCTTTGGCTTCCACAGGCATGCATATACCTGCATACATCACACACACACACACACACACGTACTAATACATAAAATACAATAAATAAGATCTATTCCTAAGTAGAATTTTAAAAACTGAAATATTAAACATAAATTATCAAATCAACATGATGGGAAGATCGTCACAAAACCACACTCCTTAATAAAGAGCTACAGGTAATTAGTGACTGTTAAGAGAAAGAGATTAATTCTTCTTCAGGGATGAGATTCTGATAGGTTAACCAATCTTATATACATACAAACAAACTAAACTAAATAATTCTCATACTAAATCCTATACATATAAGCAACACTAAATGAACTGAGCAGATTGCACTTCAAATTTTATTTGCATGTACATATGTAATAATGCTAAAGAATAAGAAGGGGTCATAATTTTGAGAAGGGATCAGGGTATTCCAGAAGAGATGGAAGAAGAAGAGAGAGCAGGAAAAATATGTAATTACAATAGTCATATATAAGATTCTTAAGGAATAAATAAAAGAAACTATGCAACCAATAAATGAGGTAATAACTAAAAGACAACACTGAAATAAATGAACCACATACAATCAATAATTCAAAGGGAATTATATATCTTTAGCTATTAGGGAAATACAAATTGCTTAGAGATTCCATCTCCTGTCATTCAAAAAACCCAAAACAGAACTACTGTATTAATGAGCTATAGTCCTCTTTGGTATGTACTTGAATAACTCTATAGCAACATATCACAGATGTAATTGAATACCCATGTTTATTGCTGCATTGTTCCCAACAGTCAGGATGTTGAACCAGCTTAGGTGGTTCATCAACAAATAAGTAAATATGTAAAATGTGGTATTTTCGTATGCAGCCACTACGAAAAATAGGATCACAATGTTAGCAAGACAGTGGATATAACTAGTCATCATTAAGTTAAACAAAATGGGTCAAACTCGGAAAAACAAATGCCATGTCTTATGTCACGGCAGAAAGAGTTCTAGATTCAAAGAAAGTAGGGCACAGGTGTTATGAAAAGATAAATGGGAAAATTCGGGAAGTATCTTATCTGAGGAAGAGGAATGGAGGGCAAAGAAAAGGAGAGTCTGAGGACAGATAAAAAGACTAAGGAACTTTGGAAAAAAGACAAGAAAATATTGTTTTATGTTCACTTAAAATACGTGTATAACGTGCATATGTACATATATAAATGATTTAAATGAGGTTATGTTACTTTGGGGGATAATGCTCCCAAGAGCCAGAGATTATCTAACATAAACTCCTCCAGTTTCTGGCATGAAAAAAACTCCCTCTGAGCTGTTGTTCAGTGGAGTACAAAACATTTCCCTCCAAATATATGCTACTGCCATTGGTAGCCTTCCAGAACATGACGGTAAGACCTTATTGCTAAAGACAACATACACTTTAAATCTAGGAACTGGAAGAACTGAGCCAGAGAAACAGGACATCTGCTGAGAGATCATGTCTTCTAAATGTGACAGGCAGCTGTACCCAAGAAATTATAAAAATATGGTGACTAAATAAGACCTGCATAATATAATATCAGTATGGCACTATCAGTTGGCATGCCAGAATGGTGGGGAAATCCCATAAACACTACCCCTAGAAAGATTAAAGGAGAAGAATTGCTCTTCTCCAGGGATTGTCCCCTCGTAGCTTACCCAATCCCAAGTGGTCATCCCTAATCACATTCACTTATTAGCAATACTCACAAATTCAGCAGACTGTATTTATAGATCAATTTGTACCAATAATAATTTTTAAAAATTGGTCATAATCTTGAGAGGATTGGGTAGAAATAATATAAATACAGCACACAAGTATGAAAATCTTAAAGTTAATAAAAAAACAACTTTCCAACTAAAAATATATGTGTGTATAAATGTGTACCTCTCTATATGCATATGCGTGCACGTGTATGTGAATGAGTGTGTTTAAAGTAAAGCAAAGGCAAGAAGAGGGGAGGAAGAGATCTTGTAGGATCAGAAAGAAAATATCATAATGGATTATAAAAGATATGAAAGTAGGATGAAAAATCCTGAGGGTAAACGGGAATCAGCCAGAGAGAGTTAGCCACACAAGATACAGCAGTGGGGGGCGGGTGAGGAGGCAAAGAATGTAATAATGCCTATGTATGATAACCTACAAGATAAGAAAATTATAATACTATAAACTATCATAGTCCTAAAATATGTGTTACTTTAAAACTACAATAACTGAAATCATGAAAAGATGATAATAATAATACAATGAAACCTAGGAAATAACTACTTAAATTGAGTGTTAAAACAATGAAGCTGCAAAGGAATCTTCACACTCCTGATTCTTTCTCTCCTTTTCTAAATTTTCATTTACTGCTGACCAGTTTAACAGCGTATTATATATCTCTACCATCTATCTGTCTGTCTGTCTGTCTATCTATCTATCTATCTATCTATCTATCTATCTATCTATCTATCTTCGCACTCACTTTGATCATTTTATATACATGGTCAGCATAAAACACAATCTTTACTCTCAAAAGGAATTGGATATGGTTCATTCTGAGCTAAATATTGCATAAATTAAACACACTACAGTATTGCATTAAAGAAAGAAATCAGAACACTTTCTCCTGGATTAGTTTGATCCAGGGCAAAACAAAGTTGCATTCTGCCCTTTTCTGCCTGTGTCTATAGCTCATTGTGGTTTTTTTGTTTGTTTGTTTTATTTTGTTTTGCTTTTCCTTTTGATATTTGAGACAAGATTTCCCTGTGCAACAGTCCTAGCTAGCTTATGGTGTTTTTATGTTGATGTTTATAATACTTGTTCAAAGTGTTGTGTGTTTCAGTTTATTTGAATATGGTTGTTTTCCTCTAAATCAGGGGCCAAAATTAAGTCCAACTATGAGATATTAGGAAGTGGTGGGATATAAAAGAATGATCAGAGCTCTACCTTAAGTATAAGTTAATTCATCTATGTGATAGATGGATTATTTCTTGAAAGCCATGTTTACTATTTCTCACATGTTCTCCATGACTTATGATGTGATATTCTATGATGCCTTGACACATTGTCAGCAATAAGGTTACCAGCAAATGCAATCCCAAAGCCTTAGATCAGAAACACAAACCAAAATGAAGTTCTATTTTTTTATCCTTTACTTAATCTGAAATGCTCAGTTGCAGAAACACAAAATCAAACTAAGTATGCATTATAGTTTATACATGTTCTTATTTACTACATATTTCCTAGGTAACACAAGGAGGCTAAAGTAGGAGGGTTATCAGTTTTGTAATACATGAGACCCCTTCCAGTGGGAAAAGAAGAAAAAAAGGGAAAAAGAATGGAAGGACAAAAAAGAGAAAAGAAAAATCAAAAGAGATAGATGACCCAATATGAATAAATGTAACTGCAACCATCTAATCTATGAAAAGATAAAAAAAAACCCACCACCAACAACAGCATAAACACTGAATAAAAGACTATATTTTCAACAGATGGTACTGGAAAAACTGGATGCCAATGTGTAGAATAATTAAGTTAGTCAGTATTTATCGTACTGCATAACAGAAAATTCTAAATGCACTGAAAATCTCTATATAAAACTTGAAGTGTTCAAACTACTAGAAGAAAACATGAGTACCCTGTAGGGTACAGGGGTAAAGAAGGACTTTCTAAATAGGACTCGACTTATTCAGCAACAAAAGACAATCACTGATAAATGGGACCTCATAAAACTTAAAAGCTTCTGTACATTAAAGAAAACAATAACTCAAGTAAGGAGAAAGCTCACAGAGTGTGAGAGAATCAACTTGTTAATTATAAATAATATATGTCATGCTTCCAGATCCATGGTCTGTTGTTTTTAAGTGTTATGAGACCTTAGTATGTAAATTTAATAACATATCCAATGAGTTAGCATTCCTACATGTTTGTAGGATTATTATTATACTAATATTATGATATCCTGGACAGTTTAGAAATGTTAAATAGTTGCCCAAAGCTATCATGCTGGTGAGTATTTGCCAGTTTGACACAAATTTAAATCAATGGTACTTAAGCCCTGGCTTATGACCCATTTAGGGTTTGAAAGACTCCGAAAATATATTTACATTATAATTCATAGCATATAAAAATTACATGTTTGAAATAGCAATGAAAATAATTTTATGGTTGGGGGTCACCACCACATGAAAAACTATATTAAAAGGTTACCACATTAGCAAGGTTGAAAACTACCTCTCTAGAGTCACATGAGAAAAAGGAACGTCAATACAAGCCTCACCCCAATCAGATTGGCCTGTTTCAATGTCTGTGAAGGACTGCCATGATGGATGATTGATGTTGGAGGGCCCCGTCCACTGTAGGTGGTACCATCCCCAGGTAGGTGCGTATATGAGTATATGAGTCAGAATCTTTCTTCCATGGTCTATGCTTCAGTTTCTGCTTCAAGGTTTCTGTTCTGAGTTTTTTTTCCCCTGAGTGATGGATTTAAACCTGAAAGTATAAGTCAAATACATCCCCACTTTTATTGAATTATGGTGTGTTTTTTGCTACTTTTCTTTGGCTGTGGTGAAATACCATGTCCAAAAGCAACGGAGGGAGGAAAAATTTTATTTGGCTTACATCTGTTGAACCACAGTCCATTGAGGGAAACCAAGGCAGGAATTTAAATTATTCACTAACCTGGGTGCAGGAACTGAGTCAGGGATCATGGATAAGTGTTGCTTACTAGCTACGTCCTCGTGTCTTACTCAGCCTGCTTTCTTACAAAACTTAGGACCACCTTCCCAGGTGTAGTACCAATGGACTGGGTCACTATTAGTCACTAATTAAGAAAATGCCTTACAGCAGTTTCTATACCTAGATCTACTGAGGCATTTCCTCAATTGTGTGTCCCTCCTCTCTGATGATTGTAGCTTATGCCAAACATGACATAATACTACCCATCACATTGTGTCTATCACAGCAGCAGTAAACCAACAAGAGCAGCTTTCTATGTAGTAATCCTGAGAAACAGCGTCAATGCTTGAACTCGGGTCTCTTAACTTTAGATTTTGAGTTACTTTCTACTGTGCAGTGCTTGACACTACCATGTGAAACACTGAGATCTCTCATTTCTATATTCAGCCTAAAGCTCAGATGACCTCATTCCATTCCAGATATTTTACTGAAGAGAACTGACCAAGTTAGACAAATTCCTACCATCCACTTCTTTCTGTATGCTCCATTCTGCTCCACTTGGAAATGGGGTACTAGATTTATCATCCCCCAACACTCTACCTGATTACTGAATCCTGGGGGCAGCATAGATTATGAGGGATGCCACAGCCTTCCTTCTTATTTCTAGCTTCTTCTATTTCTATTGCATAAAAATGAAAAGTGATTCTTGTGCTCCACTACCTTTTCTTTGAGAGAATGTCCAGCTGTAAAAAGAAATTACAACTAATTTATTATATTTCCAATCTGTCTGCTATTTAAATTATAAATGCTTGCATTAACTTTAATTTTAAAATATGCTGTGAGTGTTCTGGAGATGTTCAGGGGGACCAGTTAATATGCCCTGGCATCAACAGTCAGGGAAGATTATGCTTCTTTGAGAGACCACATGATTAAGTCATTTAGGGCTTATTTTAAAGTTCAAAAATAAACTTATTGCAGTACAGGGACATTAACACTATGCTCAGACAAAGGGTAAAGTAAGAAAGCAAAGGGTGATTGTATGAACAAATACTTTTTATGGTCTATCAGCAATTCTGGATTTGATTTAGTAGTAATTCATATTATTTTCTAAATGGAGTATTGTTTTAAAACTGTAGACTATAAAATTATATATTTTTTAACCTGTAAAGTAAAGTTAAAAAAAGAGTTTAAGTTGTTTAAAACTGGAGAGACACATCACAGGCTCAGTGAATTAAGAAATAAGATGAGCAGGGAGTGAGTGGGTAAGGGAACTTAAGCTCTTCAAAGTGCAGAGTGGGAAGCATCCAAAAGATTGATATTCAAGTTGAACCCAAATAATAAGTGATATCAAGGAAATTGGGATAGAGACATATAGCTTTCATAATCTGTCTCAAGAGAAACAGAATTACAATTAGGGTTTATTGACTCAAGAATATCCATTTGGACACAAAAGGAAAATGCATTGAGAACTACTAAATGGGACCTTAAGAACATATAAGTTTGGGCAGGACTTGAGAAGCTGTATAAGGAAATAGCAACATTTTGCTAGCTCGATACTGAAGTCACAACCCGGTAGTTTAGCTCGCTGAAAGAGGCAACTTTGTACAAAGAGGCAACTTTTTTGTACTAAGAAGGCAACTTCTTATGTCATGGAGATATTTGAGGACTTTTAGACTAGAATGGACATCATCTGCGCTTGGCATGTGATCACATTTCTTTGGTGTAAGTTGACATTCAAATTGCTTCCAAAAACTAAAGAGAATGGGTTAGTAATTGCTAACACTGTGGTGATTAATTCTGATTGCCAGCTTGATGGGACTCAATTAAAAGACAGGCTTCTCGGGACCTTTGTTGAGATTTCTCTTGCTCAGACAACTAGAAGAGGAAGGTCCACCTGAACATAGCGAGCATCTTCTGGTGGTCCCTCAGATAAAAGGAGAGGAAGAAAAACTGTGATTTACTTCATTACCTTCATATCCTACTAGCAAAGTTCATCTACTCTGTGAATTCATCTACCTTGTTGCTACATTCCTTTGTGAATGTCAAAAGGCAGCTTTCTATAAGCTCCAACACAGCCTGGAGACTAGTAGCTTTCTTCCACTGTCTCATTAACAGATGCTAAGGTATTCAGCATCAGGGATTAAGAAACCAAGAGGTACTAACTTCTCCAGTGTGAAAATAGCCATTGTTGGACTGGGAAGACCATATTATATCATGTAAGCGAATTTAGTGAATGGCAGTACACATGCACACACACACACACACACACACACACACACATACACACACACACAGCAAAACATATATACACACAATACACACATTTTCTCTCTCTCTCTCTGCATGTATGTATGCATGTATATATGTATGTAGTGGAATATTATTTTAAGATGTGTTACATTAGTTTATGCTGAGGAACGTTTGTGTTAGTCACATAAATATGTGCTGCAAATCTTTTATTTGCATTTGTTTTAACTCTGTAAAGCTGTGTCATTTTGCCTACCTAAAACACCTGACTGGTCTAATAAAGAGCTGAACGGTCAATAACAAGGCAGGAGAAAGGATAGGAGGGGCTGGTGGGCAGAGAGGACAATAGAAGGAGGAGAAAGAGAACCAGGGGAGGAGGATGCAAGGGGCTAGCCACTCAGTCATACAGCCAGACACGGAATCGAAAGGAGAGAAAAGGTATATAGAAATAGAGAAAGATAAAAGCCCAGAAGCAAAAGATAGATGGGATAAATTAAGAAAAACTGGCTAGAAACAAGTCAAGCTGTGATCGGGCATTTATAAGTTAATAATACGACTCCATGTGGATTTATTTGGAAGCTGGGTGGGAGGCTCCAAAAGAGATAAAGAGCAAAAGAATAGAACAATCAACATGATAACACACACACACACACACACACACACACACACACATACACACACACACACACACACGCACACACTCACACACCACTCAGTCTATCAATATTTTCCTCGAGAGAATCCTGACTAATACAAAGTTATTTTTTACAACGTCCTTCAAAAATCTAGGTAGTAAAATCATAGTGTATCTGATAAGACTTTTTCTGTTTACTTCGTATCTGCAGATGTACTTTCTTCAGATTCTCTGTCAATTTTCCACACTGTCCTTATATAATACTTGCTTCACTTTACTTCTTAATAAATGCACATGGTTTTACTATCAGTGAAAATAAGTGTAGGATAGAGGAAAACATTGTTTGAGTACTCTGAATCAGTTTCTCTGTACAGAATGGTCACTGAAGCATACGATTTGTGCAATTGTAACAGCTGAATTGTTGGAAGTTAGAACAAAAAAAGTAAAACTCAATACCAAGTAAAAAGTGAAATGAAATGGAAGTCTGGAGTCTTCTTAGTCCATTTTAGATTGCCTGAGTAATTTAGAAGGGAATGAATTTTCATTTTTTAAAAGTATTTTTGAGAATTTCATATATGAGCTCTGTATTTAAAGAATTTCTCCACATTGTTCTCCTCATTCCAACTCATCTCTGTCCCCTCTCCCTCTAAAACTCATGGCTTCTTTTCATTTAATTATTGTTCTTACAAACGCATGCATACAAACACATATGCACATACATGTAAATATATAAACATAACCTGCTGAGTTTGTTTAGTGTTGTTTATAGCTTTATGATTTTACGGATGCATGGTGTCTAACCTCGAGGAAGACCAACTCTCCCTCTCAATAATTCTTAATTGCTTGCCATTTTTTGCCTTGAGTTGGGACCTTTTGAGATTTCCCCTATCCATGTTGGTATGACAATGATGGTATCATCTTCAGGTCATGTTTAAGCAATCATATTGTTGGGGTTATAGAGGTAAAGGTTCTCTGTCCTATATAAAGGGTAAAATCTGACAGCAGATGTCAGGCACTCTGACTCTTACAATCTTTTTACCTCCCATTTCACTATGTTCCCTGAGCCATAAGAATAGAGGATTGTGTTGTAGATGTATCGGTTGTGGCTGAACACCCCTTGGTCAATTATTTTATGTATCTTGACCAGTCATGGATTTCTGTGATCGTCTCTACCTGCACTAAATAGAAGTTTCTGTGATGAGGCATGAGGATTACATGTATCTGTGGGTATACCAATAAACAACTTAGCTTGCAGTTAGGAATGGTTTAGGAATGTGGGTATACCATCTCACCAACCACAGGCAATGGCTTAGAGTACCAGGCATGAATTCACTCCTGTTTGAGAAGGCCTTAAGTCCAATTAGACAGCGGTTGGTTAACCCCCAAATATAATTGCCACTATTGCACCCTTTCAGGCTATCATACTGTACTGGTTATTTCTGTGATTTGTAGACATTGCAGTTGGGTAGGGCTTTTCTCCCTTGGAAACATGTGCACCGTTTTTTTGTTTGTTTGCTTTGTTTTGTTTTGTTTTTGTTGTTGATGCTGCTGTTTGTTTATTTTTTTGTATTTTTCTTTGTTCTATGAGAGCCAGTTCTCAGAGAGGAGGCTTCCAGGGCAGTTTCAGGGTAGTTCCCCCAAGACCCCTGTCCTAAGTGTGTGGTGTTTTCAGTACATAGAGACTTATCTTCAAATTCTGATAGACAGCCAAGAAGGGCAATGGCAATATTCTATTTTGGGCGGGCGGTGTGGGCTCTTCTAACAAATAGCTTGAAAGGAGTTGTCCCAATGTTGATTCTGGGTTTTGTTAGTCTATGACTCTTAGGAGAATCTTTCCAACTCACATGACCTAACACTATTTAAAACACACACACACACACACACACACACACACACACACACACACACACATCTGCCTATATACATACCCACACATATATACACAAAATGTAATTTTTGGTTTTTTTATTTTTAAAACAATCTTATTTTACATACCAATCTCAGTCCCTCTCCCACCCATCCTCCAACTCTCCCTAACTTCTCCCTACCCCACCACCCATCCACTCCTCACCCTCTCTGAATATTCACAGTCTCAATTTTTTTACAGCTAAATAATACTCTGTTTTGTTTTTGTGTAACATTTTCATTGTCCATTGGAGAATACTTAAATTGTTTCCACTTTCTGGCATTTATAGAGAGTAAATAAATATGGCTGAGCAAATATCTGTAGATCTGGTGGAAGAGTCAGTCCTTCTGGGCTATGCCAAAGAGTGGTCTAGCTGGATCACACGTAGTAGACTCATTTTCATATTTTGAGAATTCTCCATATAGATTTTCAGAGTGGCAGCACCAGTTTTCAATTTCACCCCCAGTTTTCAGTCTCACCGTCAGTGAGAGAAGGTTTCCCTTCTCCCTACATCTTAGTAGCATTTTCTGTCAGTTATTTTCATGATCTTAGTCATTCTGACTGGGGTAAAGTCAAATCTCAAAGTGTATGTTTTTGGCAACTTTGTCAAATATCTAAAGGTTCTAGTTACATGAATTCAAATGTTTTGATTTTCTGTTTTATTCCGTTTGGCTTCATGTCTGTTTTTGTTTCAATACCATGCTGTTTTTATTACTATAACTCTGTAATATAACTTGAATTCTGGTATGGTAATTCTTCTAGCATTCTTTGTGCTCAGGATTACTTTAGCTCTCTGGAATATTTTGTGTTTTTTATGAATTTTTGATTTTTTTCTATTTTAGTGAAGAATATTGTGGGAATTTTGATGGGATTGTGTTCAAACTGTAAAGCATTTTTGGTTGAATAGTCATTTTCACAATGTGAACTCTACCAATCAATACATAGGAGATATTTCTATATAGAAAATAATTTTATTTATGTAATATTTTGGATAATTGTGGAGACTCTGAAAAAAATTCAGGAACTGCACATGGTGACAGTCTTTTTTTGTTCTTTTTCACAGCACACATTGCTCTCTCTTCACTCCAATTAAACAACTGACAAGAAGAGCAATAATTTGGCTTGTGGTTTAAGGATTCAGACATTCTGCAAGGATAGGAATGGCAGCAAGGCTGTCAGAGAGATGGTCACTCTGAATTTTTGGTGAGAAACCAGAAATCGATGAGAGTAGGACCAGGCTACCCACCCCATGCCCAACTTCAGGGAGTTATTTCCTCCACCTACGTTCATTTCAAGACCTGACCCCACCTGAGAATCAAGTGATCGAAGACATAGTGGAAATGCAACATTAAAATCAGAGCATATGGTGAGAGAGTGAGGACATACAGACTCTAGTTGTTTTTCTTTTACTAATGAAGATGCCAATGCCATCATGATGGTTCCACTCTTGTGAGATCAGCTCACTCTAACTGTAGCCTGAACATCTGATATTCAAAGAGGATAAATGTAGAATTTCAGGATGATTTACAATACATGTACTTTTGTTGTTTGTTTGTTTTAAATTAAACAGAGTCTAACATCATAGTCTAAGCCTTTTTAGACCTCATTATATATCAATATCCTGGCTGTAGTTATGATGATGGCCTACTCTGCTGTGATAAAACAATGATCGAAAGGTACTTGGGGAAGATAATGTTTATTACTCTCACCAGAGCCCATTCTGCTAGTCTTCCAGAGCCATCAACTTCTCATCTTCTTCATGAACCAGTTTCCTACACTTGTTCTGTGTGTAACTGTGTGTGTGTGCATGTATGTGTACATGTGTGTGTGCACACATGTATGTCTGTGTTTGAATTTATGTCTGTTACTGTCACGCTGTGGAAACTGTAATGTGGTCCTTACTACTATTGTTTAGCTAAATTAACATAGTATCAATTTCCTTCCAAATAAATGGTATCTATTCCCATTCCATTATGGAATCTATAAGCATTCTACTGTCACCATTAATCACAAAGTTTTTAATGAGTTTATGATTTTGTATTGGGCCATACTTATAACTATTGCTGGCTGCATGTAGTATTTGTACAACAGTTTGGGTATAACTGGTAAATATTATAGGAGCCTAGGACTTCCTCTGCTGGTGGGGAAAGAAATCAATTTGTCAACTTGAGAGGCTTTTGAAATTTATTACCTATCAATTTTAAATCACAAGAAAGAAATTCCCTATATATTTTGCTTTCCTGCTTTAAGATTCAATATAGACCTGACTGTCAAAAAAAATTAGCTTTTTGATAAAGCAGAAATTAGCTACTGACTATCCAACTGATCCTTTGTAGAATATCAAATAAACTATTATTTAAAAAATACAGATTTTAAATCTTCTGATTTCTATAAAAATCCATTTATGATCCTTCACAGTGATGAGTATTCTACATTAGCAATCTGTTGCTTACTTTAATGTCCTAAAAATAACTGTTGGTTTTCAAAATTCATAAGAAACAATACTATTAACTATCTACCTAAAATGCCTACAATACACAAAAGTCAGTGTATAAATATACATATAGTTTAAATAAAATGTTCCTATCTGGCCTGACAATGCTACACCCAAGATCCATAGACCATAGTGAAGACCCTAATACCAGTCACCCCTCTTTTGAGTCAGCTCTATCTAAGAGATTTTCAAAACCTTACAGGCTATTGCTATTATCATTGTTTATCCTCAAGAAGTAAAAGTTTCTATTGCTGAAGATACCATGTACTTCCAACACAAAGTCCAGAGGTCTCTGAGATGGAACCGACCTAAAAATCTCTTTCATGAGGACTAGGTTTCATGATACTAGAAGGTGCAACAAACATTCAAAAGAGGAAAGCAGCTGCCAGTCCTACCCAGTTATGACATCTATGAACCACAACAATGACCACCATGATATTAGAACCTTGAGTATAGTAGTTACTGCATACCTTGGAGGTAGCCAACAGTTCTCTAATTGGACTTAAGACCTAATCAACAACAGGAAAGTCATGTTTGGTACTGGAAGCCAAGTCAACTGTCCCAAGCTAATAAAATCTTGGATCCTGCAGAAGAACCTACAATTGCCAGTTTACTACCAGCATAATCGCTAATTACATTATAAATATTTGTACTTGTCCCTACAAATAAGTGGAGTCTTTACTTCACATTAAGGAAATATCTCTTTGCTAAAGATGAAAACCATTATTGAAAGCCACAACCAATTAAAATGTCATTCCCAGGGAAAAAAATAAAATAGTCTACACCCGCAATACAGAGAGTACATAAATTGGTTTTCTAATACCAATTGGCCCAGCCTGAAAAGGTATACATACATGTAACAGTATGATGTAGGATTCCCCTCTGTATGTTGTGTATACCACTGGTTAATAAAGGAACTGCTTTGGGTCCATAGCAGAGCTATAGGGGAACAGAGCTATTTAGGGAAAACTAAATGGAATCCTGGGAGAAAGGAGGAGGAGTTAGAGAGAAGCCATGTAGCCCCACCAGAGACCAGATGCCAGAACTTTAGCTGGTAAGCCACAGCCATGTAGCAATACACAGATTAATAGAAATTGCTTAAATTAATAAGTAAGGGTTAGCCAATAAGAAGCTAGAGCTAATAGGCCAAGTAGTGATTTGATGTCACAGTTTCTGTGTGGTTATTTTGGGGCTAGCCAAGCCAGGTGGCTGGGACAAACAAGTGGTTCTCCAACATTATACAGACTGAAAATGTTGCATTTATGCATTTAGAGATGTATATACATAGTATATACACTATAGAGCCTAGTTTCAGCTGATAAATTTATACTGCAACTCTTGCACCTAAGGTTCAGGGACCATTGCCGAAGAGGGGTGGAAAGGCTGTAAATTTGTAAGAGCCAGAGGAAAAGGGAGTTCACTCTGAAACTGTGTCTCCTAGGGATGTCAGAAACTATATCCAAAAATTCTCACCAGCGTGGCTAACTAGCATGATCTCAACAAGGATGACATCAATAGGCATACTAATGTAGAGGGGGATAAGTTTGAGAGGCTTCAACCTTGCACAAAGGACTACAGGCAAATAAAAAATGATGAGAATAAGAAAAACTGTCTTCCAGAGGGAAGACCACAACAAATAGTTATCCAATATCAAATGGTGAGAAGTGAAAACATACATATAAATCATATTATACAGACTGAGAAAGTTGTATTCATGCATTTAGGGATATACACACATGCATGTATTTAAAAGCAGTTAATGAAGAAGAAGTCACAAATTTGAAAGACAACAAAGTGGGACATATAGGAGGCTTTGTAAGGGTGAATAGGAATGAGGAAATATTTTATTTATATTATGATTTCAAAATATGTTTTTAAAATGGGGTAGGAGCTACAATTTCAATACAAAATAATCTGAATATGTAAGTCTGTCCATTCTCCTTGTCCCCAGAGCTTTTAACAAATCTTCATACTAAGTGTCTTTTTCTATTGAAAATTCCTCTTGGAAATGATTTCATATATAGAGCACTATTCTTCAAAATTCAGTCCAAATTGCTCTTACATTTTCCATTTTATTTTATGCCTTCATATATATCTGTGCATTAAGTGCATGCCTGATTCCGACAGAGACCAGAAAACAGTGTCAGGTCTCCTGGGACTAGAGTTACACATGGCTGTAGGGTGACATGAGGGTACTAGACATTAAACCTGGGTCCTTGGAAGAGTAGCTAGTACTCATCCACTGATTCATTCTTTACAACCCTACATTATTTTGCTGATTTTTATAAAGTGTGTGTGTGTGTGTGTGTGTGTGTGTGTATCTGTGTGTATGTATACACGTGTACAGTTCAGTATAAGATCAGTTCAGTATAAGATCAGGCTGAACTATGATGTAAGATCCTGTTTTACATGTACTAGAAAGAACCCTTAAATTCACAAGCTGATGGATTTGAAGGCCAGGCAATAACAATATGTGGAATTCAGAGGATAACTTTCATTAGCTGGTTCTCCCCTCTCATTGTGGGTTCCTTGATCAAACACAGGTCTTCAGGCATGGTTAGAAAGTGGTTTTACCCACTGAGCCATCTCACAAGTTCCATTTTATTGACTTTCAAAAAGAATGTCATTAATTTCGTGCCGTATCCATGATGCTCATGGATGGAGGGTGATGATAGAAACTAGCGAGTGTTGGGACTACCTTGCATCCCAAATCTTTGGCCATGAAACTGAAAGAGCCAGTGACATTGGTGACATATTAGTCCAACTGCTGTGCCCTTTGCCAAAATAATTCCCCTAATATTTTCCATACAATCTTGTACTTTTTGTATGCCAATTAGGACCTTAGGCTCTTTAAAGAAATTACAGAAATCAGAGCAGTTTCCGTTACTAACACTGCTGACATCCACCAATGCTATCCATGAATTATAAAACAAAGGGAGATAATTACACCCAAATGACTAATCAGAATTATGAAGAAACTGGTATTGTTGTCAAATATTAAAAATTCCCCATGCATACCTATAATTCTGAGTAAAGAATTAGGCCAAAACATGTGTACTGAAAAGTAAAACAGTCTTTCCCTGCCTCTTTCTAGACAGCAATAATAAAAATAATGAAACTAATTTAAATATTATGAGACTGCAGTGCTTACACACACTTTCACAACATAATCTATTCTTTCCAGTATAATTTCTTTGAGGTTATAATAGAATGACATAATTTTTCCTTTCCCTTCCTCCTTCCAAACTCTCCCATATACTGTACTTCCTTGCTCTTTTTCAAATTTGTGGCCTCTTTTCTTTTTCATTAACTGTTGTTACAATTTTTTTTCCACAAATGTGATACTGTTAGAGAAAGGATCAAAACATTGATATCTTATTTGAAAAATGAAAAGGTATTCAGTATTAGAAAGGAAGCATCGTTGGTTTCCATGCTCATCAGAGGTCTGGCTGAGCTTCCATTTTATAATTATGCCAGTTTTAGAGACTGCAGAGCATCACTTCAGCTGAAACAAGCCCTGCTTAGACGGCCGTACGCCCACCTGCTCCCCGAAGCCTTCAGAGGCACCATCACGTAGTACCTCCATTCCAACACACTTACCCTCATTTTCAGCTGTTGTTGGATCCAATTAAAAACTTCTGGGCTGCAGTTTCCACCCTTGTGCCGATGGCTTTGCTTGTCACCCTGAATGTTTAATTATGTCATGTACTGCTTATAAAAATCATGATAGAAACTACATTCTTCGGATTCTAAGAACTTCAAAGGCAGGTTCAACTTGCTTTCTTTTTGTCTTTCTGTCTCTTACTTCCTTGCAGCTTTCCACAACCTGTCTGGAATCTGACCATGGCTTCTGAGGACTCGCTTTGAGAGAAGTTCCCAGCAAGCATTCTGTAGATCCAGCCAACCTCCCTGTGACAGCATTTAAATGAAAAACTGCAATTTTTTTTCTGGAGAGAAGGGTAGGTAAGGTAAAAGTAAAGACAGAAAAGAATTCAAGCAAAGAGAAAGATTGGGGTGCTTCGGAAAGTTCAAGGAAAACTTATCAGGGCTGTTTCTGCTACCCTCAGCCTGCCTCACTTACTTCACTGGACTTTTCATGGTATGAGGGCTCACAATAGTTCCACTTAGTATCAGTTGTTGGGAAAATTACCCTTTCCCTGTGTGCTTTATTTTATTTTAATATTTTTGGTTTTTGGACCCCTATAAAGTCTTCAGGTAGGCGTTCTCCACTGTCCTTGCCAAGGATCTCCAGGAAGGATTGGAAATTCTCTCTTTATAGATTTTTGTCTTCGTCAGATTGAAAACCACTTCCTTCACTGTGTTATACTAATCTGAGTTCCACATTATTTTCTCTCCTATCATTTTCCTATTTTAATTTATAGAGCAGTATCATATTTTTAATCTTAATGAAGAAGTGACACATGGCAGTCTAATATTAAGTTAAAATAAATAAGGGTTGGGATTCAGATGGGAGGGGAGGCAGAGAGGACCTGAGAGGAATTGGGAGAGGAAAGACTGTATCAGAATATATTGTATGAAAATAATCTTTCTGATGTGGGATTCCCTTTTGTATGCTGTGAATATGTTGTATTACTGTTGGCTAATAAAGAAACTGCTTTAGTCTACGACAGGGCAGCATAACTCCAGGTAAGAAATCTGAACAGAGATATATAGAGAGAGTAAGCAGAGTAAAGGAGATGCCATGTAGCTGCTGAAGGAGGTTCTGCTTTTGTTTCCATAAAGGGGAACCTATGGATTCCTTTCAGGCTAATGTGGTTTGATGAAATAAGACCCCGGAATGGTCTCTATAAACCCTATAAATACTTTGCCCACCAAATAGCAGGAAGCAGTTTGGAGAAAACCATACCCAAATTCTGAAAATAATTGTTTATAAATGTTTGTTTTCATTTGAAAGGGGTTAGGTATAAATGGTCACAATCAATCTCTTTCTAAAATGTGGGTGTGTGTTATATAGAGGTGAATATTTTGCATTGATATGGATCTTGGTTCATTAATACAAATTTAAGGTTGATTTTGTTATGCTGTATATATATATTTTTTGCTCTTGTTCAAGGTATTGTATTTGTGAAGCTCATCTAAAAATATAATGTATAATTAAAAATTCAGATTAATAGATAGTCATCTGTAATAATCAATATTTAATTTTGTTATTAGGTTTTTCTAGATGTATACAGATATATTTCAGATGGATAGGTACTTTTCAAATCTTTCAAAGACCTATAGAATATGGCATCAAAATATTTTAGGAACTTAGACTTCTCAATAGTGAGACATGTCTGCTTCTCTCATCACCACTTGCGCCAGAGAGGTTGATGGGCATTGAAGAAACTCATTATGGAATTTGCCTTCAATATGACAAGAGTAGCCATTTAGGCAAGAAACTGCTCTTGCCTGCACTGCTTGATAGTATGCTGTATAAACTTGACATGCAAGACCCAAGGAGAAATGACTGCTAAACTTGTCTAAAGAATACAAGACAATCTTTCAGTGTTCTGGCTTCAAGAAAGAGTCTGCCAAACATTCTGCAGGACACAGAAAAGAGCGATTGACAAACTCTCAATAGAGGCAAAACAATCTTTCAAATTTTCTGCTTCATGGAAAAATCTGCCAGATACTGTGGGTCTGTAGGCTGAAGATGGAAGCCTCAATCTCTTGAGAAAGAGAAATGACAGCTTATCCATAGAGGCGACAACCATACGTGTGGTAAGAAAAACTCATAAGAGTTAGGACAGGGTTCTGTTCTTGCCTTTGCAGGAAAATACTCATCTTCAGAAAATCAAGAGACCCTGGTCATCTAGATGCCTAAGGAGGAAAAGATAACTATCCAGATAGGATCACCAAGCAAAGAAAATTACCACTTATGAGGACAGGCCATCTGAGAGTAAGAATCTCTGAATATTAACTAGAATAATAGTCATGACTCACTTAAAAATCAATGCTGGTCTTGGAGTTGGACAATGGCTCTGTCATTCTCTAAATCCAAGCATGTTCTTAAAAGAAATATTCAGAGTTTCTGTCTCATGTCAGGAGCTGTCTGGTATAGGATAGAAAGGATAAAGAATTTGACAAAAAATTTTTTACTTTTCTTCATACCTATTTTTGTCTGTATCATACCTTTCACTGAATATGTTTGTATAAATAATGTTTAAGTTTCCCACAATGAACTATAAATTTTCCTGCAGTGCAGTAATCTTTGAAGTTTTTAGGAAGAAGATGGGGCTCCGCAACAACAAATCTTCTGTTTGATATGACATCATGATGCTGATAGCCCTACTTTAAGATCTGTTTTTGGGTACCAGCTGCTCAGGATGGTTCCAACTTGGTTAGCTTAATTGGTGCGTTTTTTACAACATTCTGGCCAGAACTCCAAATGCGAAACTCAGAAAAATCCTATCTAATATTCAGAGACTATTTGCAATTATACCAGACAGTAATCTTGAAACTTAACCATCATTTTACTTTCACAGGATCCCATAGAAAGAACATCACTCCTATGATAGCTGGAAGTAATTCTAGAAGATGACACCCCTCTCCCAACAAAATTTGTTCTCAGGGTTAGAGTTGATTATAATTGGTATAAGATTGGGGTTTGGGGGAAATTATATAGGCTCAAGGATCTCTTTGAAAAATAAGGGAATTTGGATTGGATAACAGATTAGTGTAAGCTTACTCACACTATTAATTATAGTGAGTAATAGAGTGAATACTTGTGAGCTATTATTTATAGGCAGTTTTCATTGGTATAGATTATTATATATTGATATATAAACTTAAATTATATTGGATATGTTTCTATTTTCACCTACAATATTCGTATATCTAGTCAGTTATTTTGTCATATTGTATGCATGCTTCTACCTCTGTTTAAAACATTTTTGTATATTGATAAAATGTTAGAATATATTTATCATATTGCAATATACATTTCTACATCTGTTAATTAAGATACTTATGCATTTGAGGATATTGTCCTCATTTGTTATATAGTTGTTTAAAGATTTTTTAACATTCTAATATGAAGTCTTAGTCTTTAATATATATAGGTATTAAGAATTATAGGTCAATAGTCATATATGTTTGTCATACTTATAGTTAGACTAATCATGTTCTTTAGATACATAAAGATCATATTCTACATAGATAGGTAATCTTCAGCCTCTTGAATAAGCTGTAGAATATGACATTTAAATAATTTAGGACTCTGTTGAACTGAGACACAATTGTTTCTGGCAGCATCAATTTATTTCCAAGAAAATGTTGAGTACTAAAGATATTCCACTTGGAGCTTGTTTTCTTCTTGGCAATACTGGCCTTTGGACAAGGAACTGACCAGGCATCAGCCATGACTAAATACGTGATGGATGGACAGGACAAGCAGGATACAAGAAAATAGACTGTCAAATCTTGCCAAGACAGGGTAAAACAGTTTTGAAATTTTTCCTGCCTCTGAAAATGGCCTGTCAGTTACCATAGGCCTTAGCCAAGGTTGGTTGCTCCAACGTTGCAAATTAGACTTTGGGAGATTGCTCAGGTAGGCAGTTGTCTCTGTCATTTGTTACACATTTTGGAAGTTACTTGATTGCTTTTCCTGATTACTCAAGTAATACTATTTCTCTTCTTGGATCTTTGATGGGGTTGAAGACTAGATAGTTATAGTTATTTTCCTCTCATGACTTGACCAAGTTATTTATAAAACAAGACTTAAATTCCTTAAGATAGGATAATTATTGAAACGTTTATCATGTTTCTTGCTTGATATTGTTTATGCTGGTTGTAATTCTAATTTTTATACTTGATATTTGTTCTTATTATATATAATTTTGTATTAGACTTAGAATTCTCTTATTTAATCAGAAGGGGGAGATGTTGTAGGAAATTCTACAACCAGTAGCCTTTAAGTTACCCGCCCACTTGGGTGTGGCCTCTTATACTATAAATGCTCATGTAAGCACACATTCCCTCTCCCTTCCGATTACTGGATTCATTTCCTGTTTGTTCCCCATTCATGCAGATGATTGTGATCTGTGAGTCTATCCCTAAATAAATAACTCTATTATACTCAATTTTGGTCTAGTGTGGTATTACTTTTTAGTATCCATCTTCATACATTAAGGTGTTTTTACTATTAAATCATTTTATTAGTTTCTTTCTTTATTTATTTTTTATTTTTCTATGTTTCCCCCCGTGCTCTCCTCTCCCTTTCTTCCCTCCCTCATGGTCCCCATGCTCCAAATTTACTCAGGAGATCTTGTCTTTTGCTACTTCCCATGTAGATTAGATCCGTGTATATCTCTCTTAGGGTCTTCATTATTATCTCGGTTCTCTGGGATTGTGAATTGTAGGCTGTTTTTCTTTGCTTTATGTCTAAAAGCAACTTATGAGTGAGTACATATGATATTTGTCTTTCTGAGTCTGAGTTACCTCACTCAGTATGATGTTTTCTAGATCTATCCGTATGTCTGCAAATCTCAAGATGTCATTATTTTTTTCCTGCTGTGTAGTACTCCATTATGTAAATGTACAACATTTTCCTTATCCATTCTTTGATAGAGGGACATTCAGGTTGTATCCAGGTTCCAGCTATGACAAACAATGCTGCTATGAACATAGTTGAGCACATGTCATCTTATAATACAAAATACATTTAGTTTATTTTTAGAGATCCCAAAGATGTAAGAGTTTTAAAATCATTATAATAGAAGTTCAGAATCCCTTCTGAGAATCAGGTAATTTCTTACCTGTAAAATCTTAATTTTTAAAAAGTTCAAATAACATCTTCCATTATATAATCTCACAGAATAAATATTCTAAACCAAAGGAGATTAATTGGAGCATAGGAAAGAAGGAATAGTCAAAGAAATACTGAAATCTATTATGGTGAATGTCAATTCACATAATTCCATGTTAGGCACATTGGCCCCTGAAGGAACCATCTGGGTTCCTACAGTACTGGATAACCTATATAAACTCTATTTCTGCTTTCTCGGAAAACTTAAACTTACTCTTAAGTAGTTCCACTCTGTACCGTAATCTATTCTCACTCGATTATCTCTCAGTCTTTGCAGCCCCACTTCAATTTAGGCTTCACCTTCACACTTCACACAATGTCCTCTAGGGGATTTTTTTTTTTTTTTTACAGGAAATCTAACTCTAACATGTATTTCCCGGCTTCAGTGTCTTCTGGCATCTTGGTGCAAACCTACATGAATCCCTTGCTTTTTTATTTTCTATCATATGGATGAGGCTTCTAAGTTCTGCTACTATCTTGAGATGCAGGGTAGCCCCTTTCTAGTCCACCTATAAAGATATATAGATATAAAGATCAGTGTATATTGCTGGCAAACTTCTCTAGGCAATTGTTTTCTAGCATAGAATACCTTGAACAGAATTTTCAGTTCAATTTCTGTGCTTTCAAATAAATTTGTTTTTTTTTTGTAAGTTGGAGACTTTCAATGATTTTGCCCTTAAGTCACCTTTATTTTTTTTTCTACTGAAAAATGTGAAGTTTCTTGTTAATTTTTCTAATCGTTTTAACAATCACAGTTCCTTTCTATTTTACTTCTTTGTCAGCAACTTTAGAACACTGCATGCTGATATTTTGCTAAAATTGCATATTTTACATATTTTCCTACTCCATTTGTTGCTCCTTTTTAATGCAGATTTGGATAAGAACAGAAATTTGCAATAATCTTATAGCCCAAACCTATTATATCTTAGAGTTTTATCAAAACTAAAGATATTAGTCCATTGTTTTTTTATTTAGTCTTATTCCAAAGTCTCAGAATACAAATAGAATGAAGTCATAGCAGTTGTCAGGATGCACTACAAATGGACCTTTCCAGTTCTTTTTAGAATCCTTATTTCCTTTTGAGACCTCTGAAAACTGAGTTTCAATATTTGCATTTTTCTATCCATTATGAATTTCCAATTTCCTTCCATAATAGTCCATTAGGCTCCGTTAATAGCATTCTAAAACATCTGTAGTTTATGACTCCAAACTTTCCTCCGCTCCTCCAGCAAATTAATTCAAGATTTTTACAAGCTACAGTCAGGTTATTAAAGCTACAACCCCACTTCTGGTACAAATTTTCTCTATCCGATTTTTTTTCCTTATTGTTATAAATGAAACTTGAGGAAGATGGACTTCTTTTGAGTCATGGCTTCAGACAATCCATCTCAGTAAAGAAGCATGATGCAGATAGTGAATGACATTGAGTTCAAAGTTAGGAAGCAGAGAGAGAGATGAATGATACTCTACTGGCTTTCTTCTTTTCCTTCTGTCTACATCCCATACACATGGAATATTCCTACCAACATTTCTACCTCTGTTAAGTATCCTCTTAGAAATAATCATATTCTTGTCACTATAGGCATGTGTAAATTCTGTCAAAATGACAATCAAAATTAATGGTTACAAGAAATTAGAATATTACATGTAAGGATATAGATTAAATTTGATGTGTTTAAATACCTTTTCCAGTCACTTAAAATAATTATTTCTTATCTTTATTGTAAATCCATTTACTATTCATGGAAATGACTTTAGTGGAGCAGGGTGACTAAAATAATTTTACAACAGCAATTTCATAAATGTTAGTGAAAATATGATGTATTATGAAGTACACGTAACTCCAGCATCTTCTGCATGTGAACAGACTAAAACTCCCCATTGCCTAATGTTACAGTCTTCAATAGATGATTCTCTCCCAAAACACATCACTTCATTCAGCCATATTGGACCAGTACCTGCAATAATAAAATATATCTCCATTAGTAAGTGTGGCTAAGTGTTCATGACTGATTGGGGTAACATATTGCTTACTCTTTACATGCAAGTATTAGGAATATAAAATAGGCTTTCCTGCCTCAGAAAACTTTGTACTTTGCAGGCTTGGAAACTACTAGACTGCAAAACAGTAATAGTTATAAAAGTCCCTGCAAATCCTGTGAAAGCCCAGATGATAGGGAAATTGATTGTTTTCCTAAGAATATTATTTTGTTAATCTAAAAATAAGGAAGCATTGAGAACAGTGGATCTGTGTAATGACATGATGATTGAAATGGTCTTTGATGCTGGAATTTGATACATACCTGGAGATGAAAATACTGCAAACAAAAAACTGCATGGCAGCAATTTCATTTCTTCTTCAGCTTTTAGCTGTTAGTGTATTTCACTGAGCAGTGCCCACTTTACCAAATAGCCTGCCTATTTTAATTAAACTACCATTATTGATTTAGTAAAGTATGCGAAAAACCATTCTATAAGGGAACCCTGGACTGGAAATAACGTTGATTTTAAAAACAAGCAAATAAGAAAATGGTGAGGTTAAAACACATTTACTTGCTCTGAGGTCAATTCACAGGTTCGTTTAGTGGAGAATTGCTTACTAGTAGACTACCTAACAAATATTTAATTTAATAGATAAGCAGACTAAAGTTTCACAAGAAAACAGTCATTTTTGAAAAGAAAGTTGGGTTATAAAAAGATAAATTTTAAAATAAATGCTAGAATTTTTTTCTGTTATTCTCTGAAGACTCTCTCTTTAGTTTATCATTGTAAACTTCTTGTTTTTTACCCTTATGATAATAGAAAACAGAACCCTTAGAAAATTTATAAACATGCTTACATGAGATTTTGTTGGGTGCATTTCAAACCTCCAGATGAGTTTTCCAGAACAACAAGTAAATGGTAAATTTTAAACATAATTTTTATGTTTTTTTAGTTTTTACTAGGAAGATCTAAACAGAAGACAATTTTAGTTTGCATTATCATGCCAATAATAAATATTGTGTTTTTCATGTAATAATTATTAAATTATCAGAACCCAAATATTTCCTTTATGTTTTGATATATTTGTTTTAGGTTTTAAATTTGGTGATTGGGGAATTGAATCCAGGATCTTGGGCATGCTAAGTTCAAGTGATCTGCTCTTAAGGTACACCTCCAGCCCACAGTGTTCCTACTGAAAAAAGCAAAGAATTTTTGAAATGCTGAAATATAAAAGTAGTACTAATAAACTGGAGAATTCAAGCATTTGAAGAATGTCTCAAGGGCACTGTTCTTTTGTGATTGGAATGTGGAGAAATAAAAAATAACATAAAAAAGATAATTTCTAAGGTAGGAACCTTGCCAGGAATGCTTTTTAGTTCTCTGATTCTTTATTGGGTATGACGTGGTGTTTTCTGTATTTGTGAGTATTTGTGAGTGCATTTTTTCAGTACATAAAATCTCACAGAAAGTTCTGGAAAGCCCTAAAGTCATATTCAAAAACTGCATGCAAATAATAGCAATGTACGTTCACTCTTATGCCAACATGCAATGAAGACAAAACAGAGAAATTTATCAATTGTACTTCTTTACATGCAAATGTAAATAAACAGAAGTGGAGAAACCATGGTCTTGCTATCCTTCTGGCAAGAGAAGAAAGGAAAGGCTCGTGGCCTTGGTACCCACGCTACTGGGAAAGGTTAACTATGATTTATTTTGTATTTCTATTCATTTGGTCTTAGCAATGCAACTTTTGTCATACAGTGAAAGGGAAATGGGAGTGAGTAGAATTCCATTGGCTGTACCAATTTCAGTTTAAAAAAAAATGACACAGCTAATGTGCTGATTTGTGAGCTCACATGGTTTTAGAAACTATGACCAAGCAGTTCCTGAGTGCTAGAATCCTGAGGCTGTGGTGCTGATAACAGAAATGCAGGATTATTCTTCCCGGATTTTCTATGTGACAGGACTCACTCATGTTTTATTTCATCATGCACTAATATTTAAAAAAATAATATTATTTTTGTTCTAATTTTCTACTGACAATACTGAAAATCATGCAGAAATAGGGACTTTACCCAAAATCACACCGAATCCTTGTGTTATGGCATCCTAGAGCTAATCGTTATTATTAGCATTCCTATGTATTTCTTAGATTTAATGCTACCAGGACTCTGTTCTGAGTACAACGAATCCAAATCCATCTTCACTTAGAATTGCTACTACCTGGGGCTTGTATTCTGGGTAGATAAAAACAGTTGATGTCACCAATGTGGTAGCAGAATTTATATTAGCATCCATAGCTTCTGTTTATTGTTCTGGACCTCATAGTGAGGACAGATCCTCATGATAAAATATAAGGTCCCTTCAATGCCTGTCTCTTTTGCTGGGCAGAAAGGACTCAGAAACCGTGGGAACATTTGGAGTGTTCGAAGATGATAACCTAGGTATTTCCCCATCTAATTCTGTTTACTCCTAACCTTTAAAATAAAGGCAATACTTTCATTTCACAGATAAATAAACAGATGCAGACTTTACAACGCTATCTCAAAATAGCAGAGAGCAAAGCCAGGCAAAACCACGGAGACACCGAACCCAGTAACATTTACTTGACAAACAGAAGCTAAATAGAGGGAAAGAAGTAATTTATAAATATTTGCTTTATTTGTGTATTAATATATTCAGAACTATTGAGCCTAAGAGAAAATTTTATTTAATATATGTTTTCCAGCTTATTCCAATTTATTTTATGGCTTTAAAAATTATCTTTATACAAAACTAAAAGATTAAAAAGTAGATTTGTTTCTGTTTCTTTTGATATCAACAATTATTCAAGGAATTCTGCTGTTGTTGCAGTCACAGTTGGGTGTTTGTTTGTAATATATTCTTTGTACTCATTGGGAACATATGTGAACTGTGAGGAATGTAGTAGATATGCCTTCCAACCAAACTGTTACTCCGTTGACTTAGGACAGTTATCCATCATTTATCTTTCTATACATCTGTCTCCTATCTACTTACCTATATATAATCTCTCTACCACACCTATGTATGCATCTATATATTTATGATTTATTTCCCTTGAAATTTGATAGCTGTTAGAGAAAACAGAGAGCATGCTTTTGTGTTTCTAAAAACAAGCAAGAATGCAAGTGTTATCAATGGTTTCTGGAGTTTTATGATCCTGGTTTATACTGCTGGGTGGTTCTATTTCCTTTTAACATTGAAAAGGGAACAATATTAGCACTTTTGGAGTGACAGATATGTTTAATCTTCCAATTAATCCCATTTTAAAGGGAGAATAACCGTCATATTTCACATATTAACTGGTACATGGTGAGGTGATAAGATTTTCAGTCAGTTGTTTAGTAGATGGACTTGTTAGCCAAAATATCTCTGTTTTCTCCAAGTATCTGGATATATTTTAATTTAGCTAGTTGTAGATGGATGATATCAATTCATATTACTTTTATACTTGTAGCTTTGAAGGTGTTGTACAAACATTTTGCTTTGGGGAAAAAAAACAATATTTTGTTTGAACCTGAAACAACTTTGATAGCAAAATAGAAAAGAAGATGTTGGCTCTGTGGTTCAGAGTCTTGTATTGTGGTTCTGAAAGGTTATATATTTCCCATAATTTTGTCTTATATTGAATCTAAGGGCTATCATGATTCTGAGATTCCATTTGTTGTTGGTATTCTATGACATTAAGGTTCTAAATGAACAAGTTATTTAGGGCAAAAAAATATCATTGACAAAAAATTTAGAAGAATTCTGTCTAATAGAAAAATTAAACTATTGGTGCTGAATTAAGATGTTAACTTGCCAAGAAATCCTTAATTGCCTAGTGATTGAAAGTTTGAGCAAGTTTTGTCATCTATACTAACTATAACTACACTATGAAAAAGAGTTTGGACTATTGTGTATATTTCTCATAGGCTCCTACCTGTGATCCTCAAATGAGATCATACAGTAAGGTATATGATGGCAATACACACTTGGTCCTGCCTTTGCTACTATAACTAGTAAGACAGGCTCCATGATCTCTTCCATAACACCCAACTTTCAAATGTTTGCATTTTAAAATATTTACAAAATACGCACGTGGGCAGGTGGATCGGAAGCAGGTATGTGCATATTTGGGTGTGGGTGTGCGTATATGTGAGTGTATGTATGCACGTGTGTGGAGGTAAGAGGTCAACTCAAGTATTCTTGAATACTCTTCATCTTATGTTTTAAGACAGGGTCTCTCACGGAACCTGAAGCTCATTGGTTCATCAAAACTGGATGACCACTGGGTTCTGGAGATCTGCTCATCTCTATCCCTCCCAGGACCAGCCTGACGTAAGCCTGCTGCCACTACACGAACTTTTATTTAGGTACTGGACTATAGATTCAGATTCTTATGGTTACTGGGCAAATACTTTATCAAAAGTACCATATAGCCAGCCAGCACATTTCCAAATCTTTAACATAGAGGGATGGTATGATTTTAACAATCGAGTTACATCACGTTAATTTTTGGGATTATTTTTAGAACCATTCACTGCAATATGGGTCAAAGATGTAGAGTTAAGAGTTAAATTTGGGTTGCTACCTCTCTTTTTTTGCATTTTTTTTGAAATATTTCACTGGAAAACTAAGTGTTAAAAGTGGTAGCAGTTAATATAAAACAAAGATTCGTCTGCTAAGAATGAGCAAGAGACAGTAATATGACAAGAATTTTCATTTGTTTCTGTTCTAAAGTTCAGAGCTTAGCATGCTTAATTTAGGAGAAAGTAAACATATACTTTTGTTTCAGTTCTCACTTTCATGAGTGGAATCCCGGAAAAGCACCACTGATAAAGTTCATCTTTGTTTGCTGCTGAGTGAATACAGGAAAGAAGATGGGAGAGCCTGGACAGAGAACAGGGTCCTTCTCCCTCCTACAACAACAAATGCCAGATGACTCTCTTCACTGCCAGAAACTTACCAGTTTCTATTACTCAGGAAAAAAAAATTCTACCTTATGCAAACAACATATGCAAATGAAAGAACCTATTTAAAGGAGCATGCTTTAAGCTTTATTCCAATAAATCATTTTGCTTGCAGCTGTAAAACTAATTGTTCTTAAAGCTAACGAGGATTATCTCTGGTAAGTCAGGTTTGCTATTTTGAAACTTGAAAGAAAAAAAAGGAAATATGTGTTGGAAGAAACTGTGTCCAGAAAACTACATTCTCTCTGAAATGGAGGAATTGTACAAAGTGGATGAATTAAAATTTTTCTTCTTTTATTTAAATTTTGGTGATTGTAGATGATATAAATTAACTGGATTCTTCATTTCCAAAGCAATTAGTAAATAGTTAAAACTCACAAACATGTTTGTCTTTTGCTACATATCATTCGTTCATATCTCTAGGCTTTCTTCTTTGTCTCTATTCTGCAATCAGATTTGCCTTTTCCCCACCTCCTGGGTGGAACTGTAAGTAAATGTGGAGAGGTATTAGAACAAAGTCCTAAATTTCTTACAAAAATTGTTGTCCATGGGGTTTAATCCCAAAGTAGCATACTGGGAAAGTGTGTCTCATATAATATTCCATGATGTAGACCACGACACCTATATTTCAAAATGCTTTTATTTTTTATTCAGAACAACCCATCTTCATTTTGTTTATCCCTGTTTCCACACTCACCTTGCTTCATTGTTTAAATTATCTAATCATTGGTAGTGAGTTCTGCAGAACTGAAAGGAGAGTTGGGCTGATGTGGAGCAGTCTTGTCAGACTGCTTTTCTCACAGGGGAAAATTGCATCTCCCTTTCTGACTCACAGAATAGCTCTGGCTATAGATTTGGCATTTTCTTTTGCAATGAAGACAGCGATTAAGAATACAAGTTATCTACATGTTGTTATTCTGAACCTGAAGTAGGGTCAGCCACTTACCAAGAAAAGAAGCATCGAAGCAGAAATGGCATATTCTGCTAAAACCAGAGATGCTGACCTCATAAGTGACCAAGTCTTTGAATATATTTTATTTATAAATATGTTTTACATATTTATTTTAAAACATATTTGTATTCTATTTTTTAAATCAAGCAGATATTTGTTTTTCCTACAGCATATGGACACTCACACTGCCATTTCAGCTCTTTTAGCTCTTCTCTTAGAAAAAAATTAACCCATTGACAGAAAATATTTTATTCTAAAAAGTAAATTTAAGGGTAGAAGGATGCTTAACCTCTACACATATCATTGTTGCTCTTTTCATTTGTTTTATTTATTTGAGAGGGTCTTGACAGATAGCCTAGGCTGTCTTTGACTTCATATCCTCCTGCCTTTGCATCTCCAGTGGTTTGTGTAAAGGTGTGGGATCCCATACTAAATAAAATCACAACTTAAAGGTAGAATAAAAGTCCCAAAGGTGTGACAGGGAGGAGAAGTTTGTAACCATGTCAACCCACGGTATTATGGTAAATACAGGCATTTTACATTTCCTTTGCGTTTTCAATTCACATCTTACGGCACAAATTGAATAATAGCTAACCAGGAGCTTAATGAGTGACCCAAGCTGTGCACACCAGGAATCTGTTATCTTACATGTGGTTTCTTCACCAGATAAAAGCATGCATGTGAGGACATAGCATCTGGGGTCTCCGCTCAAATCCATCTCTTATTACCTATTATGGGAGTTAATTTAAGAAAAGGATGTAATCATGACCCATTGTCAATACTATTAATGGGCTCAGCCTAATATCAGGTCCATAGTTATCACTAAATTGTGGTATCATGTCATAAGTCATATCTCTCATGGGAATATTAAGCATCTAATCTTATTCTAGTATTGGGTTATGATAATTTGGTGTCTTTCCAATATTGAAATATATATGAGATGACATATGACTTTATAATTTTGCATAAATTTCTTCTCTATTCTTTTCTGAATGACCACATGCATCAGGAATAATAAAACTATAAATTTACAAAAGCTAGAACTTCAATGCAGAGAAACTTATTTGAAGGCTGAAATATCTAGAAAACATAGATGAAAATGAAAGTGCATACATGTTTCCCTAATCTCTTTGTTATCCAGAATCAAAACATTTGTAGATGTTTAGGATGTTTAATTACACAATAGGCTTATTATAAGATGCAAATTTACATTGAAAAACCAATTTACAGTGAAATTTTTATGGGTGTACATTTAAGGATATTTTCCAGTGTACATTCTCTCCTAGCTCTTTAATGTAGTCATAGAACCGGTTGCTGCCATCAAGGTGAGATATATTCGCATATATGTAGCCAAAGAAGTATCCCACGTTTTCCAAGCCAAATGAGGGGATGACAAACTTTACTTCTGTGGCACTCAGAGATTGGGACCCTCCTCTAAGTCCGCCACGAACAGATTATAAGTCAACACAAATGTTGAACAAATGTGTCCAGAATCACTTGTGCAAACTCAGCCACCAATGAGTTACTACATTCTGTCGTTAACTCACACTTCATTATCCTGACCAATGGTACTACTTGCTTTGCCAACTAACCAAGCAAGCTTAAATAAAATCTTGATATTAGGTTGTCAGGAAGCATGATATATAAGTATATAGTATACTTATATACATATGCATACATAATATGTATATATATGCATATTTTCTAAAGGCATCTTCTTTCCCTCAAAACTTTTGTGCAGAATTCTCTTTTGGCTTACATGCTTCTGTACCTACTTGATTTTCAAATGGTAAACAAACAAACAAGCAAACAAACAAAAAATCCTGCCTACTTTGGAGAATTTGGACAAAGGGTGGAGGGAGTTGGAGGAGAAAGGGAGGTGGTGATGTACATTCAGTCCTTGTGTTTGAAATTCCAAGAATTGTTTTAAAAAGCCAACTTCAGGTTTTAAAGAAAGAACCAGATTTTCGGTTACCTTGTCCAAAGTGAGCTCTCTTGTGCACGGCTTGGACACCTTGGTATCCTAGACTCCTGCAGACGACTTGTCCAGCACGTATATCCCAACGGTCATCACAGACTGTGCCCCAGCGGCCTTGGTGGAAGACTTCCACTCTGCCCTCGTGAGGTCCAGCGCCATTAACCAGTCGAACATTCTTAAGAGTAGCTGTAACATAGGCAGCAAAGACTGATTATATGCATATTGCTGCACTATTTTTTTTTTAGGTGGTTAGAGGTGAACCCTGGCCCTTTTATTTCTTTTAAAGAAAGTTTTTTGATACATTTCTTCAGTTAACGAAAAAATTGGAAGAATGATTAACCTTTTTCGCCACCTGTTGGCAAGAAAGTTTAACTGCAAGCGTTGCATCCCTGTAAAGCTGAATTGAAGTCACATTTAAATATATTAGAAGACTTCACATTTCTCCAATGACCTTAATGCACACCAATCTATTGCAGCTTCATAGATTTCTCACGTTATTTGTAAAATGAGCCACGGAGTGTGTCATTATTTTCCTCATTCGCTAATGTTTAATCCATAACTCTCAACAATTTGGAGGATCAAAAAAGCAGATTGTCAAATTGTTTATCTCATTCAGGGAAAAGCAAGTAGTTATATTTAGAAATACCAAGAGCATCCCCTGTTTTGTGACTTAATAGATTTTTCCCCCTCTAAATGTTAAAAATTTCTCATCCCCTAGGGAGCAGGTGCCAATTTCTTCAGTGGTGTAGCCTCTGGTAAGCTGGCCATGTACCAGTAAATAATCTCCCACATATGCCCAGACAAGCAATCCTGAAAAAACCCAGTGAGTTTCACACACACACACAAACAGACAGGACCGCGAGGGGTGCGTCCACCCACTGAGACAGTGAGACTGATCTAATGGGAGCTCACCAAGGCCAGCTGGACTGGGACTGATGGAGCATGTGATCAAACCGGACTCTCAGAATGTGGCTGTCAATGAGGGCTGACTGAAAAGCCAAGGACAATGGCACTGGGTTTTGATTCTACTGCATGGACTGGCTTTGTGGGAGCCTGGTGTGCTTGGATGCTCACCTTTATAGACCTGTATGTAGGGGGGAGGACCTTGGACTTCCCAAGGGGCAGGGAACTCTGGCTGCTCTTAGGACTGGAGAGGGAAGGGGAGGGGTGCTGGGGGAAGGGGAGGGAACTGGAAGGAGGGGAGGAGGTGGAAATTTTTAATAAATAAATAAAAATAAAATAAAAAAAAACAGACAAGAAAGTAAGAGAGGGTTTGGCTGGGAGAATAGGTTGTGAATGGAGGGAACTGGGGATTGTGAAACATGACCACATTCATTATATGCATAAACCGTCAAAAAACAAAATAATTTAAAAAATATGTATGGTAACAATATTATCATCTCTATAATCACAGCAGCCATTGAGTAAGTCTATTTAAATCCAGTTTAATATTTCATGTATATGTTATATTTGATTTAGGTACACTGTATATATAAACAAGTAAAGTAATATTTAAATGTATCCTTTCAATTAAAGGTCTGAGTCATACTAAATTATAAAACAAACCGGGGAGTGCTGGATAGAAAACTCAGTGATTAGAGCACTTGATTTTTTTCCAGACTAACAGTGAGCAATCCATACCATCCACACAGTGACTCACACCCTTTATCACTGCAGTTGCAGGGGATTTCTTTCTAGCATTTATGGGAACAAAGCAGCCGCATGTGTCACAGACAAACATGCCTGCAAGACTCATAAAATAAAAATATCAAATAGTTCTCAAGTGTTGAAGTATAATTTTGGTGGTTTTGGTTTTTAGAGTTTATTATATTTAAGAAATTTTTAGAAGTATCATCAAGAGAAAAATCTGTGCAAGGAAAGCTTTATCAAGATACTAATGCATAGGTAACATTCTTAAAGAAGAGAGTTAGAAGTCTTGTGTAGCCAGGAGAAAAATATGCTAGGCAGAGAAGACAAGGCAAAGTCAATTTTAAAGAATACTGCAAGGCCTCGTTGACCAATCCTCCCCTTACTAGCCATCTTGGTCTTTCAGTGAAAACAATATATGAACCAGGGAGTAAACCAACCTCCTTTCAAAAGCCTGGAAGGCCTGCAATAAGCATGAAGGTTTTCATGCTACATCATTGCACATCAAGACCTGAACTCTGTATACTCCTCAAACGGCTCAGAATGACAACATGATGAAATTTAAATAAGGGGCAGGTGAACATCTTATTCATCTATGTGCTCACTTCTTCTTGGTTCTGAAAATAAAAAACTTATGAATAAAAATATTATATAAAAAATATAAAAAAGAAATATTCAGGGACATTTTCTCCTGATTCAAGAAAATTTTGTTGATATAGTAATACAATGATATTTAAAGGAAGTTGAAGCTTTCATATAATAACTAACTCAATGAACCCTACAGGAGCATCATAGGTGGTGCGGCATGTAGATAGGCATTATTATAACTATGTTCTTTATTCTACAAAATGAATGGAATCATTCCGAAACACAAATCTATATTCACTCAAGCCAAAAATAAAAGATTTAAAAATATAAATAGCCTGCTATGACAGGATCCAAACTCCCAACTACTGAGAAAAGAAATCATTTATTAATCATTTAAATCAAGAGATTTAAATAAGAGAATTTTCTAAGAAAGATTTCAGAAAGATTTCTATGTTAATACTGTCATATTTTGCTCAGAAGTGTTATGCCTGAATGTTCGATATATATATATATATATCGAACACACACACACACACACACACATATATATATGTGTGTGTGTGTGTGTGTGTATATATACACATATCATTCAGGAATAAACTGACATATTCAAACATTTAATTATGTATGTTTGGCTGTCTCCAAACTTGTGTATAGAAGCATTCTTAATATCTTCCTCTGCAGGTACCATTGATGAACCTTGCTTGTCCTGGGGCAGCGGTTCTTAATTCTTGGTATGCAGCAAAATCCTAAACTTCTGGATCGAATTTAGTAGGACCTGAGTGGAACCTTATATTGTCCATGTGCAACAAGTTCCCAGGTGGTGTTGATGTTGCTGGCCCAGCACCCACTTTTTGGGATGCACGAACGAGAGGATGATATTGTACACTTAAGAAGGGAGGCATGTTATAACAGAAAGAGCCCTTAGTGGGACACCTATTTCACCCACTCCAAGGCTCAGAGGACATCACAGAAAATCAGATGACAGGGATGTAGGAGGAGGAAAATGGGAATGAGTTTTATAAAATGCTGTCTTCTAAATATGGTATGGCCAAAGCAATTATGAGCACAGAATTTTTGACTAACTGCACTAGACTGGTGCAGATGCACACACACACACACACACACACACACACACACACACACACACGGGAATGGAAAGTGGGGTCTACTTGGGTAGCATAAAAAAGTGACAAGAAATGGAAGGACACAAGAGAGGATAATGGTGGTAGAAAGACCCTGACATCAATGAATTGTATGCAAGTAAGTAGTAATCAAAGATTTAAAAAACTAAATTTAAAAGAAAAGAAAAAGCTCTAATAGTGAAATAATTCTTTGTTTTTAAGGAGAATGACTGTAATATGTTAATGCAAGCCTATCATGTGGATGTTTTAATTTTATACTAATTATTGACACGTGACTATCTCTGATAACCCTGTGTCACTTCTGAGATAAGAAAGAGGCTCCGTGTAGAAATCGTATCTCACCTCCATTCAGTTTCTCGGAGTCAGCTGCTTGTTAGATTGAAGTGGGAGACTTAAAAAATTCAAGGCTTGCCTTTGCTCTAAGTGTGAGCTCAAGGCCAGGCCAGGCAACTTAATGAGATTCTGTCTTGAATTGAAAACCACAAAGCAAGGCTAAGGATGTACATCAGTGGTGCGGTGTTTCCCTCCTATAGGAACGCCTAGGTGTAGTCGCTAATACCACTAGGGGCAGTTTGCATGACAGACCAAAGCTCATAGGCCCTATGCATGGCATTTCATACCCAAAATATTGACTTTAATATTTGTCTGGAAGGCTGAAGGTCAGAGTTCCTCCTGAACTTAGCTAGCTTATAGTTACATGAATAAAACCAACACAAATATCTTTCTAACATACTAACACGTTTAGCAAGGCAGATATCTTCCCCTGGGATGTCCCAATTCCAGAAGGTTGCTTCTCTCTAGTTGCAGGGTGAAGCTGTGCTAACACCCTCTTTCAGTAGTTTTCTTAATAATACTTTCAAACTATGCAGACAAGCCTTCCAACAACATGGAGTAGGCTAGAAACCTTTCTGTGAAATAAACAGACTGGCCAATAAGCAAGGTCATGTGATAAACATGGTGTGTTTAGAGAGAGGGTGGAAAGCCATTTCCTTGTCAAAGGCAGAGTTTCAAGTTGATAAATTTCAAGTTGTTTTCATAAAAATATTTTAATAACCATGCTATATTTGCTCAATATTAGTTGTAATTAGATAATTATCCCTATATTCTTTTTCTTTCCCATGTTTACATAGTATAACCAAACTAATAAACTCAGGAGGCACTCTGAATTTAGGATCTGCTTTCGACAATGTGAGTGGACATTACTACATGTGCTGAACTCTGTGGGTCCTGATTTTTCAGCTGTTTGAAGACAAAATATTATGCATATTAGCTAAATACATGTAATTAAACACAATCCACTGCATCAGACATATTTCTGGGTTCTGGGAAGAATTTTACTTAAGCAACTATCCTTCCTTTAAAGTTACTAAGATTTTTTAGAAGGTTTAAAATAGACAATGAATTCCTTAAAATTTTGTGCAAGCGCAGAGTTTTCATTTATCTAGAATTTAAAGTTTTTATTTTGTGGTTAAATCTGCAGAAATAGCATATGATCTGTCTGCAATAAAACCTTTATATTTATGTGCATGGCTATTCATGTTCACCATTTTCTCATGAAATGTTTGTTCTTGTCAAACAGGTACCTAGAAGTCAACTCTGACGAGCAGCTGCAGGAATACAAGACCTGCTAGATAGTTTTAGGTAAGAGTTTAGATAGCCATTTCTATAATGTACTGAATAATGTTCTACTACTTTCTGGAGCTCTTCTTAACCACTGAGGAATATTTTAGCCTATGGGTTATTCCAACCTGCTGTTTGATCTTCAGGTCAAGTTTGTTTGGGTGTATGTACAACTATTCGTTTGTAGGTTACCTGTAGGTTTCAGTATCCAACAGTGTGAGTGAAAAGTGACAACCATCACAGAGCATGAAAAAAAAAATATTTGTTACCTGGTCACAGAGCCGGTTTTGTATCTTGAGTAGCTACAAATACAATCCTTTAGAATGATGGCAGGTTCCAGTAGGAATACGTCTGCCCAATAACTAAGACTCCTAGAGTAACTCAGGCTGTCATTTAATGTCTGATCACTATCTCCTTTGATCCATTGAAAAATTATCTTCCATGTCTTTGTCTTCTCCTCTTCTTTTCCTATTCCTCTTCCCCTACTCCTCCTCCTTGCTCTTCTCCTCCTTTTCCTTCTCCTCCACCTCCTTGTCCTTTTCCTCCTTCTCCTTTCTTCATCAGTCTTGTGACTCTCCAGTGTTCCAAACAAGCCTTTATAATTTTTGTATCTGGGTCCTCATCTTAAATGTTCTTTGTTTCCCTCACTACCTTCCCTCTCAATTCACCACCCTGTATTCCAGGTGTGCATGGGTTATTTTTCCCCCATGTGATTTATACCTTTGCTATATTTCCAGCAAACAGTAGAATGCAGGTAGTACCCTAGGGCTCATATGACAATCAGCTACCAGAAAGGCCATATGTGTTGATAAATAATGAGATCTTCCTGAATGAAGGACTTCAGAAGATGACGTAATTTAATTGTTAAAAATCTTAGGAAAAGAAACAATAGAAGGATGGACTATTGTTTGTCAAGGTCTCTCGATTAAGCAGTTTGGTGCGTATAGTAAAAGTAAGGTACATCATGAAAAGAAGATTGATTTAATTTACATAGTTTTTAGTCCTGTTAGGGGAGTAACTATCAGTGTTGACTCCTGTGAGCTTGCCATTAGCAGGGTAGGGGGCTGGTGGGAGTCGCTGAACTGCAGCTATAAACATTGTGATAGATGATTATCTTCAGCTCAGAGTGAGGATTTTTTGCTTATCTGCTGACTCTTGGTAGAAAGAAATCTTCTGACCGAATGTTCACTTAGCTACCTTAAAAACAAGGAGATTTGAATCTGCAAGAAAAGGTCACTGTTCCCTCATGGGGAAACTGCAGATGATGACAACCAAAATCAGTGAATTATTGGTTTAATTAATTAATTAACAAGGGGACACTGTTATTGCTGCCTTTGGAAACAGCCAAAATTTGCTCTTATGTATGTTAATGTACTTTATTTGGTTAAGGAGTTAAGGGAAGACTGTGGTTGTAATAATTTTTATATCTCTAAAGTCTGTATAGAGAATAAAAATCATCATTATACAAATATTCCATCTATATTTCTATAAGACACCAAAAGAAATGTAAGTAATAAATGAGATAATATAAAATATAATCAAATGAGAGATCTCTAATTATAATAAAAGTTAATAATTTTAGTGATTTATTTTTATTTATTAAGGAATAAACTCAAAGGATTAGCAAAAAAATATGCTAAATATTCAGAATAGAGAAATGTTTATCATAATTTTACTATAGCATGTCTTAGTCAATGTTCTATTGCTGTGAAGAGTCAACATGACCAAAACCACGCTTATAAAGGAAAACATTTTGTGGGGGCTTGCTCTCAGATTCCGAGGTTTAGTCCATGATTGTTGTGGCAGGGAAGCACGATGACACGCAGGCAGACATGGTGCTGCAGAGGCAGCTGATGGTTCTGTATTTTGGTCAGCAGCAGGAAAGGAGAAAGACTGGTCCTTGAGGCTTTGAAACTCCAAAGCCCACCCCCAGGGACACATTTCTTCCAAGGAGGCCACAACTAATCCCTGTCAAGGAGCATGACTCTCTAATGATCAAGCACTCAAATATGTGAGCCTATGGGGGTCATTCCTATTCAAACCACCACATTATGTATTTTAGAAACATTAAACATAACGGTTAAACTAAACACATAGGAAATAGAGAAAAGAGTGACAACATGCTGATATATATTAGGTGACATATTAAAATTAACGTATGATTACACTTACTTAAATGTTTTTTCTCGATCACAACACAGGAGGTTCCCTATAGCATTATTGCATATCATGACAAAACTTACAAAGATAAAGCTAAAGACCTAGCTGAAAATGAGAGATTATCATCCATTTATGATGTAGAACAAACAAAACAATACAATCTATTGTTTATATGTACAAGTATACAAGTCAAAATAAATTCTATGGTTAAGTTTTACCCTAAGCAGCCCGGAAGGTGGCTACAGTAAGGCCTTGGCAGTGCTCAGATCAAATACGTAGTTAATATGGTAAATATTGACATCTTACCAGTCCAAATGATAGAGCATCTGTGGCCACTTAGCAGCAATTTTTTGTAAATAGTCTTCGTTACATTTGAAATACATTTAACTTAAAGAAGTTAACACATTCACAGCAATGCTGACAGAGCCACAGCAGATCCTAAACATTTATTTAGGATGAATAATGATGAATAAGAAAGGATGAAAGTGCTTCGTGCATAAATCTTTCTTTAAAGTTACAAATGGCCGGGGAGGAACTAGTCATTAGTAACAGTTCTCAACCTACAGTGGTTTGTTTAATGGTTGTTAACAACACAATGCTACAAAAGCAACACATGCTCAACAGGAACTGAACTGGGAGGTTTGACCTCTGAGTTGGCTTTCTCTCTCGTGGCACTGACACGCAATCTTGTGCCCTCTAGAAATGCAGAAGAGCGGATGCAGAAGACAGCACCCAGCCAGCCTTGAGTTCAGAATAAAGGACATACTAAGCCCATAGTGTGTTGTGTTGCTGAATTTAGAGGATTGGGAGCTTAGGTGTATCCTTTGCTTATTGATTTATGATATTTTCAGTTTATGATGAGTATACCCAGAAAAAACATATGTATTGCTATAATCATGCGTGTAATGGGCTTCCTTCCCTCTTTTCCTCTCTCTCTTCATCCCTTCCTTTCCTTTTTAAATTTTTTTCTCTCTCTTCTTTGTTGGCATTAGATTTTAGGGTTAAACTTATTACAGTGGCAGTTGTCATATTTGAATCCTGAATGTGGATATTTAAGTGTGTCTTTACTTGGTTGCACTTTGACCTGAAAGACGTCACAACACGGGAAACTTCTGCAAAGACCTGAGAAATTTTGGTAGTCAATTGCTTTAATGAGATTTTTAATCGATGAAATCCCAGATGTTGTGTTTATTCAGCAATCATAAGACAGATTTTGGATCTTACTTCAGAAGTCAGAAGGGGCAGGAAGAGAGCCAGAGGATGTGTTGAAGAGAACTGTGAGTGGGTTTGCTGTGGGGGTGGACGCTGCACTACAGAGATGGCCAAGACAGCGGGTTCCAGTCTAGCAGAAAACTTCAAGACAATTTAGTGGTGGTTCAAGTTAGCATTCTATGAGATGTGTGCTTCTACTTCTCTTATGTAGGGAACATAGATGCCTAAGCAGAACTTTTACATGTCCTCCAATGAGGAGTGAGCTGTGGACTGATGGTTGGAATGAACTTTGGAGAGAACATGGAACCGAAAGTATTTTTCCAATGGTTGTCATAACAAATGACTGCGGCTGTGTAGCTTAAAGTAGAAAGTCACAGTTTAGGAGCTCATAAGACTAAAATAAAGGAGCGTATGGAAACACCTCTTTTTTCAAGGTTCTGTGGAATCTGTGCTTGCTTCTTCCCAGCCCCTGGTGTCTCTTACCGTATCTTGGTGGTTTTGGATGCACTTACAGTATTTAGATCTTCTTCTCTGGGTGTATTCCTATCTTCATATATGTGCTCACTGAAATAAGGGTCACCTTAATCCAGTGTGAACTAATTTTGATATATATACATATATATATCAAATATATATATATCAAATATATATATAGGAAAATATATATAATTTTCCTAATTCAGGTCACTTTCCGAAATTTTCTGAAATTTTTAGTGGATGTGACTCTATTTTTGAAATTCTATGAAAAGCAGAGATGGCAGAAATTTGAATAAGAAAGAAAAACATTATTTTTACCAAAGTATTGTTGATTAGAGGAGTTTTTAACCTCTAAAGTGATATTGATGCTCAATTCTATTTCCTTTTTATTGTTTTCATTGAGCTATATATTTCCCCACTCTTCCTATTTCTCCCCTGCTCAATTCTATTTGAATATTAAAAATCAAATTGTTGAACATTTGAAGTCTACAAAGTAAGCTGCACAGTAATAGTCTTGTTTGTGCTGGAAATGAATAAGTTCTCAAAATCAATCATGGTTTTTAAATACACACTGTAGTAAACATTACAGTAAATACTGAAAAAGTATTTCTTAAAAATAAATTATAATACACTTAGATACTACTGTAAGAACAATTTTGAGTAGCTTATTTCAATATAGAAAGATTTTTAAAAGCTACTATTCCTATATTTAAATTGCCAATACTAAAAATTTGAATCATGGAGGTTTTAAGATACTTTTGCTAAGAGAGGGGTAAATACTTAAAATGAAAACAGTACTGAGATACTTAAATTCTGGTGAAATATATTTCTGTAGTTGTGTGAGAGCTCATTTGTTAGGATATTTGCCATATTAGAATTATCTGGTATCATTTCTAAGTGAGTCTTCATTTGTAAAGGTATTTAAAGGAGAAATTTAAAAATTCTACACAGTGGAATTTACCTATTTAGGGGCTATTTAGTTTGTTTAACTATTTGCTTATCATTTCAGACCCTGGGACCCCCCAAATCATCAGGTCCAAATTTTAATATTTGAACAAGGCTCATTTAGGGTTTCAAAAGTATGATGCAGGGCACTGTATATGCTGATTTTTAAACTTGTACATTTCAGACATTTTGATGAAATTCTCATATCCTTCTTCATACAGAATAAACATTCAATCATTTGTCTCTTGGGATTGGAGTTATGAATGTTATAACATGTAAAATAAGTTATCCTAATATGTGAGCTACTATAGGAACTGTACAATGAAAGTTAACTATAATTTATTTTGAGAATTACTCTGTAAAGTTGTAGGTTGTAAGGGGTTTTAAATGTAAGGCTTAGGGAGAAAAAACTGTTTTCAATCTGTTCCATTAAAGTTTAATCTGTTTAGTTATTGGAGTTCTGATTTACTACAGTGTTTCCCAACTTATATGAGAGAAAAGTGACTTCCAATAATTACTGAGTGTTTATAACTTCAATTGGATTTGGAGGCAACTGAAAGACAGTATTCACTCATATGGCGTTGTTGCTATATTTTGTTTATATTCACAAATGTTTATATTTCTGCTAACTGTAGTCAAACTGACTTAATGGAACTGGTAGAAGTCAATTGTGTGTGTGTGTGTGTGTGTGTGTGTGTGTGTGTGAGTGTGTGTGTGTGTGTGTGATCTTCATTATATTGGTTTCTAACAAGAGCAATCATAATCCATGGGTCACTGCTGTTCCTAAAAGTATTTAGAGACAGAGTACTTGAAACCTCAAAAAATCAACAGAGAACCCACTCTCCTTACCCAGAATATAGCTGTTTCCATTTGTTTGACCAGTCAAACTTTGACTGTAAAAATACAAATGAATGTAGATTGGCTTGTTTTGTTTAGGTGAGAAAAAGAACAGAAAAATAGACCTAGTGTATGGTGGATCTCAATAAACAGACTCTAACTTAGATGAAAGTATCAAATACCTTAAGAATATCCCAAGTACAGGCTCAGAGGTAGGTGAGTTTCTAGTCCCTACTGTGATACTTATAATATGAAAAAGCAATTCTGATATTTGCATTTTTATTTATTATTACAAATATCTCCCATGGAATTGTACACATTGTTAGAAACCAATATAATGAAGACCACACACACACACACACACACAATTGGCTTCTACCAGTTCCATTAAGTCAGTTTGACTACAGCTAGCAGAAATATAAGCATTTGTGAATATAAACAAAATATAGCAACAATACCACAATATATTGTAAGGATGTTTGAGGGGAAAAAGCTGGTTTAAGGGTCATTATAATGTTGTCTTTGAGTTGAAGACTTTGGGCTGAATGTCAACTAAGCCAGGTTTCAAAGTGCTTAGACCAACCACACCTATAGCAGGTTTTACAGAGGTTTTTAATTTTATTTTTTTAAGGTTCTTAAATACTCATGGGTAAACCACAGTGACAGATTATTTTTGAGGATTGAATGGAGGAGAGAAAGTATTAGAGGTGTATTGAAGAATGCAGTGAGAGATTTTTTTCTAACTTTGATTCCTTTTTCTTTCTTTCTTTCTCTTTCTTTCTTTCTTTCTTTTATTCTTTTATTTACTTTTTTTTTTTTTTTTGGTTTTTCGAGAACAGGGTTTTTCTGCATCTTTGGAGCCTGTCCTGAAACTAGTTCTTGTAGACCAGGTTGGCCTCAAACTCACAGAGATCCAACTGCCTCTGCCTCCTGAGTGCTGGAATTAAAGGCTTGTGCCACCACTGCCCAGCCACAACTTTGCTTCATAAAAGTGTTGATACCTGGCTTAATGCTTAGCAAAAGGCGATGGCGGCAGCAATGCGTTACATAATCAGTGTTTAGTCACTTCACCTTTCCAAAACCACGGGCAGCTTTTATGAAGCGTCTGACCCAGCTCTTGGCACAAAACCCATGAACAGGATCCCCTATGTCAAGTCTGCTGCATACGAGTAACAGAATCCCCAGAGGTTATTCTTATGCTCTCACCAAGCTACGAGTAACTTGTAGACCAGTGGCTCCTCGGATGCAGTGTGATTCCTTGATTATAACTCATTTCCACTGTGAAAGAACTGAGCTGCTAAAATCACCGTCCAATGAGCAATCAGGAAGATTGTTCCTAAATGTTATTGAACCAAACTGTGAGGGCTGTTCAGTGTTCTGTGTCCTTGTATCCTTGAGATTCTGAAAAGGAAATCACGTCTTCCTAATTACTAGGCATTTAGAGCATTGTTAGGAAATGAGTATACCCATCCCTAAATACAGTAGCCAAGTAAGTTCAGCCCCCAAGCAGAGAAGAATCAGAGGATATTTTTTAAGGAAAACAGTAGCAAGTTGTAAAAATAATATGGCTCAGCATGAAGCTATTTGCAACAGAGGTGACAAATATGAAATCTAAGAGCCTTGCAGAGAGACTGAGTCCAGATGATTTAACGTGAGCTCACTCCTGTATTATACTTTGTTTTAATGTCAGCTTGCCACAAATTAGAATTGCCTGAGAAGGAGCCTTACTTGAAGAAGCATCTTGATTGCTTTGATTGACATTAGAAGACTCACACTGGATATGGACAGTACCTTCTGAAACCAGCATGGATAGAAAATGTGGCAGAAGGGAGTTCATCTTACCATTTGCTCTCTTAGCCTCCATCTTGCTGGGATTAGTCTGCCCTGTTGCTGCTTCTTTCACTGATGGCAGAACCATTGTTTCCCAGCTGTTGTCCTGGACTAGGACCTTGGAACTTTCTAGACTTCCAGTGCCAGATTGTGACTAGGAGGCACCCAGTCTTATAGAATGAGCAACTACTGGTTTATCTGTTGATCAACTTATCCCCATGGAAAGACAGCCATTGTGATACTATTCTAAAAGCTAAGACACCCAGCTTCAGAATACCAGGTTCTCAGACCACTGAAGCAATATTTTAAGTGGTACTATTTTAAAACCTACCTCTGTGTATGTGTGTGTGTGTGGGGGGGGGGGTAAGAAGGATATACACATACATATTCATGTGTATATATGGATATATATATATATATATATATATATATATATATATATATAACTAATGGGATATATATATCCCATTAGTTTTTTCCTTTAGAGAAGCCTAATATATTATATATCCTGCTATTTATGAAGTAAAATCCATTTTGTAGAATTCTTATGTGAGCCAATACATTCATTTCTTTAATGAGGAAGTTTATTAGATCTTGTAACTTTTCATTTAAGGTATTCAGGGGACTTTTGGTTTTGTTTGTTTGATGTTTTTCTAAACACTGTTTCTTTGCACAGCTCTGGTTGTCCTGGAACTAGCTCTATAGACCAGGCTGGTCTCGAATTCACAGAGATCCTTCGGCGTCTGTCTTCTTCATTTCAGTTTTTTGTTTGCTTTTTTTAAACAAAGCTTCCCACTATATGCCCTAAGCTTGCCTCAAATTTCCAATTTTCCTACTCCAACCTCCCAAATGCTGAAATGACATGGTGGCGCCAGCATTCTAATCCCTCTTAACTGTTCTCACAATCATATTGGTGGCAATTATTTGAGGAAGAACATACGGAATTGCCAAGGTCATTCTCTTTGACAAGAGCCTTTTAAAAATTGATTAGTGTATATTCAGGTAAAATTTCCTGGATAGTAGTTTTCATTTATGAAGTGGCATAATATTAAATAACATCGCTGAAATTTAAAATTTAAAAATTAATAAAAAGGGAAATACAAGTGAAATTGCTCTTGTATGTTTCAGCATCAATATGACTTAAATTTTACTGATATATTAGGCCTCCCCTAAGGATAAACTGATAGAAACCAACAGAAAGACTCTTTTCCTAGTTTTGTATAAAGGTAGATATAAGCTGACCCATAGACATAATGTCAATACCAATTCACTCTTCTGTTGTTGAAGAGCATGGGTCAAATTTTTATATCTTCTGTTAGGACTACAGTATGTTCTTCCTAAGTTCATATAATGAACTAGTAATTTCCAGTGTGACTGTGTTTAGAGCTATGGCCTTTACAGAGGAATTCATGCCTAAAGACTTGATAAAAGCAGAGTCCTAGTTCAGTATAGTTGGTGCTTTAGCAGGGGAATGTCATATGATCCTTAGAGGTCAGACTGCCTTTGTGGCCAACAGCAAGCCAAGCAGAGAGGTCTCCAGAGAAATCAACCCTGCGGGCACTTCAGTCTTCGACTTCTAATCTCAATAAGACCAGTCAGTTTATTCTGACAGTACAAGAGCAGTATCATGTTTTACGTTTCCCTTTTTCACATATGTTTTATGTTTGAGTATTCATAGGTAAGAGAGCAAATAATAGGGAAACTTGAAAGAGCAAGCTTTTCTTTCATTTTTAGGTGGGAAATAAAGGTATCACATCTGCTATACTGTGATTTGAACACATCAAAAACTTCTTTAAAAGGATTGCTCTTTAGCTGGGCATAGTGTAAAATGCCTTTAATCCTAGCACTCAGGGAGCTGAGACAGAAGGATCTCTATATTGAGGTTAGACTGGACTGTTTAGTGAGTCTTACCTCAAAAGGATATTAAGTGGATTATTATATTTTCTTACTTAAGGGTTTGGGATGTTGGTTAACATCGTCAACCTGAGAGAAACTAGAATCACTGGGGAGACAAACCTTTGGGAATGTCTGAAGGAGAGTTTATAGAGTGCATTCAGTGAGACAGGAAGACCAACCATAACTGTGGGAGACACCTACAGAAGTTTCAGGATTCTCAGAGTGAATAGAAAGAAGGAAAGTAAGCTCAGCACCAGTATACACCTCTCTCTGCTTCCTAACTATGGACAAAGCACTGCCAGCTTTCTCATGTTCCTAACTCCAGAATTTACGTGCCATTACGTTTTATGACACCCTCAAACTGTGAGCCAAAGCAAACCCTTCTTCCTATAAGGTGCTCCTGTCAGAGCGATGAGGAAATTAATTAACAGATAATCCAACTCAGTGGCATAGCATTTACTTTACTGTAAAAAGCCCCAGATATGCTTACAGCTAAAAAATGCCTGATTTTAAAATTTCAAAATATTCATTAAGTATCTATTAGGCTTCTTAGCAAATATTAATAAAATTTATTCAACTGGTTTCTTTCTGTGACTGGAAATCGGTGTTCTCCTGATGAACAAATTGAATTCTTGTGCGTGTTGTTAGTGTGGTTCTGAGAAATGGAGAGAGGATCATTGCGGAAGAAGAGGTCTAAAGAGTGTAAGAGTGAGCAGTGCCAATGACGATGAGGAAGCAATGTCTCCTGGATATAGGAGGACAGCTGCACATAAGTCACAGTGGCTGTGGCAGCATGCACAAGACTGGTTCATGCTCAAGTCAGACCAAATCATGGCATGATAAGGGGGGACTGGGAGAGAAGTCACACCCCAGATAAGGAGCTGGTGATTGATAGCTACTGGAAGACAGAGCGTCAATTTCTCCTGGTAAGTTGATGATACTCCTGTGGTTACATCCAAGAATAGATAGGTGACACTAATTGGTCTTGATATATTTTTTAAGAAACAAAGTTGCGGTTTGTAGAAAAGCACGGTTGGATCTTGGAAGGGTTGGGAGAAGGATGGTAAATATGATCCAAACACATCACATGAAATTATCAAAGAACTAATAAAATATTAAAAATTAAAATTAGAAGACTAAATGTAGTTATGATAGGAGAGAGTTTCGTTTAGATGATAGTTTATAAGAGAACATTTAATTAGTTTGCTGGAGACTAATGAATCATGCTATAAACCATATGGAGCTTTATGAAAATATTGTGCATAGAAAACTGAATATTTGTGTTCTGTTACACTTGTCAGCATTCCAAGGAAGTGAGAATTCAGACTTCCACAAAATATCAATAAGAAACACATCCATTTTACCACACAATTCACAATGGAGGCTTTTAAATTGTCCTGCAACATTCCAGGAATTCACATATTTTACTCTGAAGTGTCTTAATCCGGGGTGCAGATTTAAAGGAGGGATAGAATAAGAGGGACCCAGCTTAAGTCCAAGCTCAGTATTGCAGAGATCCTCCTGCACATGTCCTATGCAGTCAAGCTTGCTTTGGTCTAGGGAATTGAACTTGAGAGCCAGTTTCTAACTGTGGCTCATTTCCAGACAAGACAGGATGAGAAGACCAAATAATAGGCTGTATGTCTCTACTTATAAGGCACTTGAATGGGAACAAATAGATGATCCTGTGTTCCTATGAAGCATAATTCCCCACTGTGGCACAGAAGACAGTATTTCATGACTAGAGATGGGTGCAGGGAGATTCTTGGTTCCTCCAAGGTTATAGAAGGATGTATAGCATCCATGCTAGGCCTCTTTTCTCTTTCTGAACCCATGTCCACACTGGACATACTGGATGAACATCAAATCTGCTGGTACAAATCCTGCAAAGAATTATAGTGACTTTTCCTTTCTAGTTGGATCTGGTGAAGTTCAGGCTGTGAGAGTCTTTGGGGAGACATACTGAACAGGGCAAGCTAACTACTTATCCATTGCTGATTTAAATCTCTGGTTCCATTTACAAGACATATTAAATAGTGTTATTAAGGACCACACATAGTGTGTTAGGGAAATGTTGTATGCTTTTATTAACAACTGGGAGGATCATTAGAAGCTATAGACAAAACGCAGTTGTCGTAAAAGTAGGTAGCATTTGTCTAATTTACGGAGAGCTATTTCTGCTCTGCTATAATGTACCTTGTTTTGCTGGCCCATAAGTAGTGCTCCTGTGAAAAGTACATTCTGGAACTTGAGAAAAAGAAAACACTTTAAGTGCAAGGAGGCATCAAAGCAGCCAATGATACCAGAAAATGTGAACACTGAGTCAGTTACCGAAATAAAGGTACACTATTAGCAGGTAGCTTTCCCCAAGGTGCAAGTAAGTAACTCTCATTAGTGATAATGGAAGTCTTGAGAGCACTTTCAGGAAGACGATGTGTCTGAGTAATAGACTTGAGGGAGAGAATGCAGGCAACGTGTGCAGTAGTTATGTTGGTGGAAACATAAACAAAGATGACTCAATAGTACACCTTTGGAATTTGACCTAGTCTATAGATTTTCAAATTATATGGCTCATTCTGGAAAATGGAACTGCTAATTGCAAATATCCTCTCTCTTCTTCCACCTCCAAACCCTCCATATAAAATATTTGTAGTATTACCATACATAAAAAATTTGACTCTTTTGGAAGCATTTCACAGAGTCATGAATATTTGGAAACTGGTTTGAATTTGCCCTGTTTTCCTTTATTAGCAGTTAACATTAGATTCCAGTTCATTAAACACCGATACTAATAGCACTTACCCCAATGGCTTTCTGAGTATTAGGTATGAAGATGCATCAAAAGTACCCTGTACACAGCAAGCATCCTCTGAATGTTCATTATCATAGTTAGTGATGGGAGAAGGAAGTTTTAACTTAAGTCAACTGAATGTTTTGAGACAGACCAGAAGTTTATTTACGATTGAGTTGAGTTCTCAGTACAGATCATAGCAAATGCATTTTTTCACAACATTGTAGGAATTTCAGAATAAGATTCCAAAGATTAACATTGAATCTCTCCTTTTGATAATGTGCAGAGCTGGCTGACGCAGCACAGATAAGCTTCAGAACTCTTTAAGATGGTGCCTCCCAGTGTTTGCTTATATGGTACCCTTGCTTGACAAAAACACTCTTTCTAGTTAGCAAGGCATTGAAACATGTCATTTGTCACTTTTCATCATATATGATAAAAGTTGGGATAATTGATGCCTTTGAACAGGGCACTTGGAATCTGTTTCTATCTGAAGAGAAAGATAGAGCTGTCTTTGTTAATTTGGGAAGTTCAGGTTAATATTACACACTTCAGCAACCATGCTTAGTTTTGGAAGACAGATGCCTTGAAAACGGAATTCCTACAATTTTCCTCTCAGCACACCTGGGACCAGGGTCATTCTGTATGAAGCCAAAGTTGTCCACAGCAATGCTGTCTGGCACAAGAAAATAGTCACACACACTCCACAGCCCAGCCAATTAAGTTGCATGCCCAAATCCAATTTTTTTCTAGATGTTTGCACAGAATTGCTAGTCTGTTGGTACTGTAGACTACTACAATCACTGGCTAATTCCCTTTTCATTTCCTTTATGATCAGATTTGATCATATCTTGATGGCATGCAGACACAGACAGAACCTACTACCAGTGACAATGCCAATTTTTTGCTACCATTTTCAAAACTTTCTCAGCAAATGTCCTGGACTCAGGTTTCACTCTATGAAGCCCAGACTCTTGCTTTATTAGATTGACATTTTGTTCTGACCTCTGTCAGCAGACACGGCCTCTGGTTTAGCTGCTTCTCTTACTTGTAACTAGTACTCTTCTGCTGTGCTAAGACAAATTTACTGATTTATGATCTGGGCACACTTGCACTGCTGGTCCATCATACATAAAAATACGGTCTTATTCTCTAACATCTCTCTTTTCTCCCAAAACATATATACGACTCCTGGCATTTCTATTTTTCTTTATGTTCTAATATGATTAGAGATTTAATATGTCTGCATTAAACTGGCAAAGGACAGCTGTTACATTCAGAAGGATTGCTATGAATCATTCCTTTGATTTTAAAGGTCTTTATGATTTTACAGAACATTTTCACACATGTTGTTTGGTCCCCACAACAACCCTGTGAGGTAGGAAGGGACATCATTTGGCAGAGCAAAAAATGGAAAAAATGAGATACACATAGGCATACAATTAGAATTGTGCTGCTATCTTAATGCTGTGGACCTTAGGGTTTAGTGTTAAGACATGAAAAAAAAAAAAGAAAACCCTGGCAAATATTCTTTGTTGACTCACAGAGAGGTATCAACATGAAAACTTCATGAGATCTTATGTCTTTATTATTCTTATATTTTTCTTTTCTTTCCTTCTCCTGTGATGCATTTTTCTATAAAATATCTCCATGTCTATTGTAATATTTATTTTCTAGTATATACACTTAAAACATAAAATTCAAGTAAATGTAAAGAGCTTTCTAGAATAAAATCTTTGACTTTTTTTCATGCTCAAATGTTTTTGTTTGGAATGAATAGGCAATTAATGAAGTTAGGTTTGGTTCTCATTTAAACATATTGAAGAAATTATCAAAGTATGTTTTATCTCTTTCTCTACTCTCTCTCATTTGATTTGTATTGGAGAATAAGAGCGTAGCATTGTGAAATAAGCAATAAAAATAACGTTATTTCTAATATAAAAGACACTAAGAGTATCTATCTTCTTTCAGTGTCTATGCCTCCCTATTATTTTCCTAGGGTAGTCTTTTGTGGTTTGTTTGTAACTGGTATATTTATATCTATAAGTTTAGAAAAACATATTTATTAATATTTCTGACTTCACAACATACACGTTGAACTTATGCTAAATGAATGAGTGAAAGAATGGATGGATAGATTTTCTTTTCTTCTATCCCTATTTCTATTTGAGAATGATGTCTTGATATTAAAGAACCCAATGGGATAAATTGAATTCCACAAGATTAGGTGAGTGAGCAGCAGAAGGGCTGAAGGAAGCAAGAACATTCCAGTAGACAGCATATGAGTGCATCTAAGTGAAGGGTGCCAAGGGATGGTGGTTATTATAGCAGAGTACATGATGGTATACATATGGATTTGGGAGCCTTCACAGCACCCAGAGTCATGGGAAGAGGTCTTGAAGAGATCAGGCAATGACATGACACAGGAGCCAAAGTCATTTGAAGGAGCTGCAGAAAGATCCCAGAAGTCAGTTGTTCTGATGGCTTGTCCAGAAGTGAAAGGTCTTTTAAGGAGATGATAGTGGAACATTCTGCTCAACCCACCTGATCTTAAACAGGTCCTGACCCAATGTGATCAGGTACATAGGTAAAAGAGGAAATCAGAATTATTTTATTATATTTCAATAATACATGAATTATTAAAGTATACTTTGAATTAATTCAATATACATTCTAAGATCATGACTAAAATGTGGAGATCTGAGTAATTTCATACAGAATAATCTATAGAATCACTGTTGAGGCATTTGCAAGACCTCTTTGTAAAATGCATATAACCTTCAACTATTGATTATACTTCTAGTAATTCCTATATTTCACAACATTCTCACAAAGTATCGTAGGAAATGGTGAACAGAACATTGATTATTAAAGCCAAACCAAAGCAATAAAAAATTATTGACAATTTAAGAGTAAGGAAATAAATGGCTACATTGTGGTAATTGTGATATCTCTGTAATTTTTTGTAGTATTTTGAAAAATACCTAGTCACTGAGAGAAAAGAGGCCAAAGCACTTGTGGTTCATATTAAACACAGAAACCCAGGACCTTTTATGTTAGATGCGTATGCATATTATTGTTTCTTCTTTTGGAGTGTTGTGGAATTGCTTTACATTCTCTCTGGGGGACATGGAGAAGAATCAAAGGGCTGTTTACAATCAAGTGATGTGGTTTACAATCTATAGATTAAAGGTAGAGAAGTTCTTTATGTGCCACACTCAATTACGGTCAATGTTTCAAGGCTCTGACAAAGTCTCAGGGAAAGGTGATGAGATCAAGACACTTTATATAAACTGTGAGAAAAGAAAGACATAGACAAGGATACACAGAAACTGAAGAACTAGGGGCTGATAAGAGATCAACTGAAACTAGATGGGATGAAAGAGAAAGGAGATAAAGGGCCATTAACAAGCAACCAGCAGAGAAGTGGCCACCTGAAAGGAAACAAGGACAAGGGACTTTATGTTGCCTTAATATGCTAAGAGCAGTGGGGAAAGCACCCAAGTACTGAGGATTCCACCACTCCTATGTGTTGCTCAGCTTTGAAAACATCATAGTCGGATTAGACTGCAATGGTTCATAACAGTTATAACCCCATGTTGCCTAATTGTGCCATCTGTACAACATATTAGGCTAAAGTAACTTTTTGGGTAACAAGGAAATACTGATTCTATATTTTGGGGAAAAAAAAAAAGGATCCCAGCTAAAACCAGCAAGGTTTTGTTAATAAAGACTTTACCATGATCTGTCTAAAACAGACTTCCGAACAAGGAGGGCATGGCTGTGGCTCATACCAGACATGTTCACAACATGCATCTCACATGTAGACTCTCTTTGGAAGACAGGTTGGCACTCTTTGATTTCAATAACCCAAGTGGGGTATCCATTTCTCTTCACAATTATTACGTTAATGTATATTCATCCTATACACATAACAAAATTACTTAGAGCCTAGGAAACTATTACCATCTCAGTAGATACTTAATTTTTAAAATCTGATACTCAGGTCTTTTGCATTTCAATGAAAAGTTTTCATTACAATGGAGCTTCCTGATGTGAAAGATATTCCTTTGAAGGTTGGAAAGTCTTGGATGTATAATGTGACATTTTCAAGGTTTTAGTAAAAACAAAATAAAACAAAAGCCCTAGCTCCCTGGGAATTGCTCTGTTAAGGTCTTCAAGTTGCCCACATGTCTATATATGAGCTTTTCATGGGCTCACGTAGTGTGTAAGTGGACTGTGATTGTTTCTATTCAAAAGCTTAATTTTCTTTCAGAGGGTAAAAATTGACTTGAAAATTGGACAATTTTCTATGAGATTTTTTTTCTTTAGAAAATAGTGCTAATCAAAAAAGAAGAAGAAAAACAGAATACAAATGCATAATGAGTTTGAAAGAGTTGTGTAATCTAATCTATTTGTTTTATTCTAATTAGCATGTTTTATTTGGAAAAAACGGTGGCTGGCTTCTCCAGAAGCTCTGTAGATCAATGCTAAATCTCTCAATTTTTGTTTTAGGCTTACACTACTAATATCAAATTCTAACTTTATTTTAAAAAGAAAGTGACGTAGAAAACAAGAAGTCATGAACTTACTTGATATGCTTGCACTGCCCTTTTCTCCCTTTTGGCCTTTAGGTCCAGGATATCCTTAGGGGGGAAAATAACAAAAGAGAAAAGAATCAGTTCAACAGAAAATGCTGATATCTTACTCTGCTTCTCCACCACCTCTTTCTTTTTCTCTTTATTATTTTTCATTTTGGTGTGCTGGAGATTGTACTCAAGGCCTGTGTATACTAAACCCATGCTATACCACAGAATTTGTTTTAAATGGAAATAGGACACCACAAAATAGGATACCAATTTACAGCAACTTATAGTTAGTCAAATATAATAACCATCCCATGCTGATAATGATGAAGGCCACTTCTGAAACCCCATTATAATTTTAGTATTATAACATTTACAATTATTTACAAGGGTGTGATATATCCCCTTTTCACAAAACAGGCAAAACTGAATTGTAGTATAATTTCGCACGTTCGTTTTCATTTTCCTCTCTATCTGACCTTCCTTTTCCCTCCTCCATCAGCTCAACATCTTCTAACTCATCCCACATCTTTACTATTTCCCATTACAAATTTATTTTCTGTCTCATTATTTATTCATTTGCACCAGAACATCCTAAAGACTAGATTTTATAAGTCCAGGGACTTGATGGAATTCTAATGACTCCTTTCCTAAGTGTTCATTGGTCCCTTAATTCTGTAGACTAATCACATCTGGCTATGAGAATACCTACCTACTTACATAGGGATTGTAGCCCAAGTGTTACATAAGGGTCAGTGATTCAAACTTAGAAGTAAATATGGAAATGTTCATCATGGGTCAGACTCCAACATTTTAATTTTTAAAGAATACTCCTCCTTAATAAAGAGTATTACCAAATTTTCAGTTTGTTCAAGAAGAAAAATAAAAGATCTAAAAATGTAAATGGGAGAGAAGTAATATTTATTTATGATGAACATTTATGATTCACCATTTCTTTTCTTCACAGAGAAAGAGCCACGATATAAAACTCAGTTTCAACATTTCAGCTCGAATTTCATGCTTAGGAAGGAGAAATAGTTGCGCAACTGCTGCCACTGTTTCTATACAGTGATGTCTATACAGTAAAGCTACGGTTTCTATACAGTGTAACACCAATGTTACACAGAAAATGATTCCAAGAATACCCTCTGATCTGCCTAACCATCATGGCCCGTTCTCTAGACACCTGGAAACCAGAGATGTATTTCCTAACTCCACAACTTTGCCTTTTCCAGAAGAGCACACAGTTGGAATCTTCAAGTTTAGTATTTTCAGATAAACTTCTTTCAGTTGGCAATATGCATTTAAGATTTTTCCATATAATTTTGTGGCCTGATTGTCTGTTACTCTTTGTCGCTAATTATGATTCTGCTTTCTGCCTTCTTCACAACTTATTTATCCATTCATGTATTGAAGTGTGGTAGAGGTTGGTGTGTTCGTAGTGTTTAGGTGGATCACAACTTATCTTGCAACTAAAAGTCTATTCTGTAACACTATAGAAATGAAATGTTGCTCACGTGCCAGACTTCATACAATATGGAACACAAGGAGTGAACCATAACGTACTCAATGACTTCTGTTAATAATTATGAACTATTACTGGCTTAATACTTGTGTCAAATGTTTCCTCTGTATGTTTAAGGAGAGGTGTATGAGAAATGAATGCCTTCCTTGACATTTTCCTATAAACCTATAAGTGATAAAATCTATTAAAACTATCTTAACAATATAGACTGTATTCCCTTGGTATTATTATCATTTGAAATGGGAAAATAAGCTTATTACCTGCTGATGTTGTTATACAAAGAACACAATCCAATATTAGTCTATTAGTATAATTAGTTGTAATAACACTTGCTTTCTATGCAAAAGAGACATTGCTGAGCAATGTTGATTATTATGCACTAATATGCAAGATAAATCCATTAATTTTGTTATGAATATGTTTTTCAACTGGGACTTACCAAGATTTAGCCAATTGTATTCTAAAGGTTATTTATACTGTTTGCTTCTTTTTCTTGGTAGTCTTTTGACTATGCTTATTGTATGGTTCATAGTGTGCTGCTATTGTGTAAAATGAATAGATTGTGTGTGTGTGTGTGTGTGTGTGTGTGAATGTGCATGTATGATCTGTGTATAAAATCTGTGAACTATTGTATTTTTGGAGCATAGGAAGTTTACTCTGATGAGTAAAAACTAATTTCAATTGATTTTAGACTATAAATTTTACTATTTGAGTGCTGCTATTTTATAAGTACAATTTTTTTATGCAAACATTTTAGAAACACTACCAATGATCCAGTGTTTATTTGCATACTCTGTGATAACAACCATAGCTTTACAATACCTGACCTCCCCGCCTTTCCAGGTGGCCCTGGGTATCCTCTATTTCCAGGGATGCCAGCTGGACCCCGATCACCTTTAAGGCCTGGAGGACCTGCATGGTTAATAAAGAAAACAAAAATGTCTAGCAATTAATTTTCAAACATATTTGAGCACCCACACCCAAAATATGAAGTAAGTGAGTCTCTGAGGAGAGTATGACATTTTCTAACCATTCACACATTCCATTGAAAGATAATATAATAAATGATATAAATTTGTTGCAATGAGTGTGTTACAGTCAGTGAAAAGCACATTGTTAATCAACAAAAAGCACTACATTTTCCGTTTTAGCCAGAAAGCTACTATCATCTGTCAGAAAATATCAAGTGGCAGATATATCTATAACTTGTATAAAAAAATTTTGAAGCTAAGCGTTTTAATATTTACATTAGTAAAAATACAATAAAGCAGTAAAAAGTGAAACGAGTGTTTATTTAAACACCACAACCTTGAATTACTTATGACTATGAAATACACACTCATATATTGAAATCTGAAAATCACCATTATTTTAGCTTATTACTTCAAGGTGACTATGAACACTCCATGTGCAGAAAAGTGGCTGCTATGAAATAAAGTATTTGTCGTAGAGTGAGAAAGTTAACATAAGCTAACATTAAAAGAGCTTGTGTTCTGTTTTACCTTGTTTCCAGTGTTGTTATCAGTTTACTGAGAATCATTAATGCAATTTTCATTTGCTTCCTCATGGAATCATGTTATAACAAATTGTTTGTACCCCTTACTTCAATGTCAAACTTTATAAATATTGCCTTTGTTTACAAGATGAAGCAGAATTTGCATGTATTTAACCCCCTAAAAATGTTTTCTATGCATTTACACATATATCTAAAACTGGATAAATTATCTTTAAAATGCTATGTTTAAGAAATATATAATGGAGCACCAGATCCAAGATGGCGGCCAGCAGGAGGCTGATGAAGGAGCTTGAAGAGCTCCGCAAATGTAGAATGAAAAACTTCCGTAACATCCAGGTTGATGAAGCTAATTTATTGACTTGGCAAGGGCTTATTGTTCCTGACAGCCCTCCATATGACAAGGTGGCCTTCAGAATTGAAATCAACTTTCCAGCAGAATATCCATTCAAACCACCCAAGATCACATTTAAAACCAAGATCTACCACCCTAACATTGATGAGAAGGGGCAGGTCTGTCTGCCAGTAATTAGTGCTGAAAATTGGAAGCCAGTCACCAAAACCAACCACGTAATCCAGTCCCTCATAGCACTGGTGAACGACCCCCAGCCTGAGCACCCACTCCAGGCTGACCTAGCTGAAGAATACTCTAAGGACCGTAAAAAAATTCTGTAAGAATGCTTTAGAGTTTACAAAGAAATATGGGGAAGAGCGACCTGTGGACTAAAATCTGCCATGAGTGATTCCAGCAAGTTTGAGCAGAGCCCCCCAAGCAGAGCATTCAGACACCCCGCAAAGCAGAACTCTGTAGAAAATTGACACGTGCTACCACTTGGCATCCGCTTGTGGCAGTTACTAACTTTCTACAGTTTTCGTAATCAAAAGGGGTCTAGGTAACCTGTAAAGTAGGATTAAAAAATTCAGATGTTCTAAAAAAAAAAAAAAAGAAATATATAATGACAAATAGTTAAAAAATATTATTCAAATCATTACAAAATGTTTATTCTAACAGAAATTAGGCATGTAATCTAAATAAATGGCATTATATAATAAAGGCAGGCCATTATAAATCACCAATGAGCAATACCAAATATTGCATGTACACTTTGTAGTGTATATTCACTTGAGTTTTTTAGCATGTAATCTAAAATAGCTTAACTTAGTCTACCTGGGAAAACTGACATTTAGATATTTCTTCATTATGCCACCTGACATCTGTCCTTACGGTTATTGAGAAATGTGGTTTGCATGTACAGTGCCTCCTAAAATGCTCAGATAGTGAAGTTTGGCAGTGTTCTCATGAGTGGAAGGCATCACAAGGGGTTCTGACTTTACAGTGCGTTTTTAACCAACCAATACCATCAGTACTGATTACTAGTAAGTAGGGCATAACTTAATACCCTGCAAGCTCCATGAAGGACAAACTGTACAGCTGCTTCCTTGTTCTCCATATAGTACTGCATGCAACCAATACACAGTATATACTTTTAGAGTGAAAAGCAATACACCATTCTCTAGACATATTTCCAGGAGACTGGTACTATAAAATGAATTATTATTGTATTGCCTCAATAAAAAGTACATTTTAATCTACTATGCACCCTAGAGGATGTCTAATGATTGTAATGCATTAACTACTTAGGGTCCCTATTGTAGGGCCCGGTCTCCCCTTACTCCCTGGGGTGCGTCTCGAGGACTGTTTTGGTTAGCCAGCTAAGCTTCCTGCTAGTTTCTGTTCTCTCTGCCATAGCCTGGTGATTTAGCTGTAGGGCATTGTTTCATCTTTGGTATGGTAATTTCCCATCAGCCCAGGAGGAGTGCCTATAGGGTGCCAGGTTCTTTCTCCACTGCTCTCTGCCCCCAACCCCCTGCCTGGGAAGGAATCCCCACACAGCACCAGGTTCCTTTACTGGGGCCAAGTATATTAGTTTGGCAAAAAGGTGAATAAAGTGGCATTTGGCTCCTGACGAATGACCCAGGTCTCTTGTGTGTGTGTGTGTGTGTGTGTGTGTCTTTATTTCAATCTCCAGGCCTTTGCCCAAACTCGCATGAGGTACGGAGGCATGCGAACCGTACTGAGAGGGCAACGCAGAATTAGTGGTACACCCTATGGTAACCACTACAGTTCTTAAGATATTTCTATCACGGCTGTAGGAGGAAGTATTTGGTATGCTGAGTTTAAAGATTTAAATAACAGTATATATGGGGCTTTGATGAAAGCAGAATTATGATTATCATCTATCGTTTAGTTCCAGTGTTTTGGTATCGAATTTGAAGCAACCAGACCAAACACTGAACAGAGTACAGCAATTAAGTGTGTGTTGGGGGAATCCTATCTGTTTTACGTTTGGATAGTCTGATATTTTGTCAAACATCAAATCAAATATCAGCCCTCTACCAGAAAGGGCTGTTATCAACCAGGAACTATAATTGACTGTTATGAGGAAACTGCACAGTGCCTATTTGTGTAAATGAGCAGTGTCATTTTATGATAAACCCTTGTTCTAATTCATCTTCACTGCCATCTTGATTGGATCTGGAATTTGAGTAAAAGAGGAACCCTTGTGTGTGTTGGGGGCAGAGGGTCCAGTGAGGGCATTCTAAGTAGAAGCAACCAAGGGAGAGGGAAGTCCCTCTCCTGGACTGCATGGCACCTTCCAGCAGCAGCTCAGCAGTGATAAACGCAAGAGGATTGCACCGTGCTGCCTGCTGTGTGCTTTGCTTCTAGCAGATGAGAGTTTATTCTGCCGATGCGGCTACTGCTACTGTTGCTGTTGCTACTGTGGCCAATGTTCTTTCCTGACGTCAAACTCCAGCTTCTTGATGTTTCAACATGAACTGAAGAAAGAATTTTCTAAATAAACTTTAGCTCCAGATGAGGATTGTTAAGCAGTCAGCATTATGAACTGAGTAGCCAACGGGTTCTCTTCCTCTCCAGTGTGAAGATAGCTGTTGAATTATTTAGCACCTATTGTGTAAGTCAACTTAATAATTCTGTTTTTCCTTTTCATTGAAAGTAGATTTTTCTTTCATACAGTATATCCTTAGCATAGTTCCCCCTCCCTCCACTCCTTCTAGCTACCTACTTTCCCTCTCCTCCAGATTCACTTCTGCTCCTTTTCCTCTTCAGAAAAAAGAAAAAAGTCTCCAAGAGATGACAGCCAGACTTGACAAAATAAGATACAATAAGATAGACCAAAAGTCATCATATCATGACTGAACAAGCAAGCCAACAGGAGAAAAAGAGTCTCAAAATTAGACAAAGGAGTCCAAGACACACCCTTTCCTACTGTTACGAGTTCTAAAAAACCACCAAGCTAACAGCCATATCATAGTCTCAGAGGACCTGGTACTGACCCATGAAGGCTCTGTGCTTGTTGCTTCAGTCTCTGTGAGCTGATGTTAACCCTTCTCAGTTGACTCGGTCGTCCATGTTTGCCTGGTGTCCTCGATCCAGCTCTGACTCCTACAGTCTTTCCTCCCCATCCACTGTGGGGTTTCCTGATGTCTGAGGAGAGAAGCCTCTCTCTCTCTCTCTCTCTCTCTCTCTCTCTCTCTCTCTCTCTCTCTCTCTCTTTCTCTCTCTCTCATATTGTGCATCATTCTGTTCAACTGGATGACCCTAATTAATTTGGTAGGAGACATGGTATATTTGATTTGACATGGTGTCTGTTTACACTAGGAACTTAAACTGAAAAGTTCAAATGCTATTCTATCTCACACATCTGCATACCAGAAACTTAGAATAATGCCTTCTAGATGTTGCTTGTACAGTAAATCATGAACCACACTGACTTTCTATGCTTGTGTTACAGGGTTTTAGAAACTATGCTTCATAGTAGGGGTAGTTTCTTACAGACCTTGAAAACAGTGGTTTGGGCAATAATGTTGACTGATTCTCCTACTTAAGATATGATTGAATTTTTTCTTAAGATGTGTAGATTCTTCAACAAGTAGAAGGACTTCGTGGGATAAAAACACTTATCTACCATTATTGTCAAATACACACATTCACTGGCTTACAGAAAGAATAATATACACTCTTTATAAATAGAGGTATGAATATATGTGAGAGATGATAAATAGGTAGATACATAGGTAGGTAGGTAGGTAAAGAGTTTACTGCTATTTTTAGTATTTCAAGTATAAGATACACAATAATATAATTATATGATAGATTTTATTCTTGCTTTTCAACTTGGGGCATTTTTTCTCATGTGATTTTGGCTAGTCAAAATATTTATAGAAAAAAGAATGTTTATTTCATCTAAAGAGGAAAAACTAAGAATAAATCCAAGGTATTTAGATAAATTGACTAGTAAGCCTTTCTAATTGTGTTTAAATCATTCAGTCTATTTTATTTGCAAACAGTATGAAGGGAATTTGTTTGCAAAGGATGGCAAATGAATGCATGGCAATAACATTGTTTTTATTATTGGCTACAGAATTGTTTTTTGAGCAAAGAAAGTTCATGTTCTCGCTCCTTTTTTATGTCCTCTATAATCTTTATTCAAAACATTGCTTTCAAGACTATGACATCCTTAGAGGAAAATAACTAAGCACAATTTTGTGACTCATTAATGTTTCTATATAACTGGAAAAATCATAGCTTTCAAATTAATTCAATGTGAAGGTGATTTTCTTATTCTCCTTCACATTTAGGTTTACATGAACAATATATTGCATATGGTCTCTATGAAAGCCATCAGACTCAAAAACAAGCTCATGTAGTAACTGTTGCTAAATCATTAAATAATGTACAAGAGTCAGTAATTAGTGCTTGGGCTAGAGAGATGATCCAGTAGTTAAAAGCACTGGCTGCTCTTCCAGAGGACACATGTTTAATTCCTGGAACTCATATGGAAACTAACAATTATCTGTAACTCATATTCTCTGAGATCAGATACCCTTTTCCCATCTCAAAAGATACCAGATGTGCACACAGTGCACAGACATATGTGCAACCAAAACATACACATAAAATAATAAAATACTTTAAAATAAACTAATGCTCACCATTTAATTTGCCATGTGGTTAGGATGCTAGAACACATTACATTTTTCAACACATGAGACAATTTACAAGCACTCACACACAGCTACACCACAGAAAAGATGAAATGGACATTCATCCCTAATCACAAACATGGATACACATCATTCAACCTCACGGTATATGATTAAGTGATTGCTATGTCCTTACCTTTTAAACCCGGAATGCCAGGTAGACCACTTACTCCAGTGAGCCCTCTGTCTCCCTTTTCTCCTGGAGGTCCAGGAGGTCCTTTAAGAAGCACAAGTATCGACTATAATTATAAAGCATGGGTAAAATTATCATTTATCAAGATAGTCATATGGAAATCCAAATATTCCTATTTGCTGTACATTAATATAAAATGAATAACTCTGACCTTTCTAAATGGCTAAGTACTCTGATGTTGAGAACTGTAATGGCCTCATCTGAGAAAAATGTCATATCCTCAAATTAAATCACATAAATACTGTTGTGAGGTTAATATTTTGCTAGGTTATAATAAACTGGTAACAGAGAAATGGTCACTGTGACAGCACAAAATAACATAAATATTGTGTACATATTAAAACTTAGATTTGTAATACTATTGATGGGAATAAATATACATATGTATATGAATGTGTGCATGAGTATGTGGGTGAATGTATGTACTTGTCACAACAATGAAAGGAATAGAAGCCATAAATTTGAAAGATAGGAAGTAGGGTACAAGGGAAGAGTTCGTCAGAAAAAATGGAATGGGGGAAATTAATGGATTATATTTTAATTTAAAAACCTTAAAATCTATAAAATAATTGTTGATAAAGTTGGGCTATTCCTTTTCTAGGTGGAATGAGTAAACTGTAGACTATGTAGGCAATTACAAGGCTAATACAACAAACAAAACTGGAAAATTGTGAAAGTACAACAAATATCTAATATAAATATTCTCCACCCAAAATTCCAGATTTGTGACCTCACAGACATTACAGACAGAGAGAGAAGAAGAATGAAGTTAAGGGCAACCAAAACCCACAGGAATAATTTCTACAAAATACACTGGGACATCTTATTATCATTTTGTACCTCTTATAGTTTTAAACAATTTCCAAACAAAATATTTGAAATTACAAACAAAATCAGATGGCTAGGTGGAATTCAATCGTAGAGTACCAACACAGCCTGTCCAAGACCCTAGGCTTTATTCCTAACAGTGAGTGTGAGAAAATGGTATATGTGTAAGCATGACCGTTATTTTCTTGTGTTCATTCCCTAAGAGAGAATACAGAGCAGATATCACACAATATTTTTCTTTTATTAGTTATAGTAACTAATTCTGCATCATTCAAAATACATAGAACAGAGAAAAATGCTGGGCCTTTTCAGATACTTGGTATACTTGGTATTCAGAGGCCCAATTCCCATGAATTATTATCCTCATAAAATAACCAAAATAATTATGAATGTAAAAATGTGTATGGAGTAACACAGTGAAAAATCAAGAGCCAACAAAGAAAATGATATCAAGATCATACCATTGACTTTTGCTAAGTGAACTTCCAAAACATTTTATGAATAAGGAAGATAACCTAGAAGAGTTGGATGATATAGATTTTTTAAAGGACTAATTGGCTAGTTCATGGGCAAGTTTTAATAAATTACTTTAATACAAAGTAAGATGAGCAATACAGACTAAACTCTGGTTTGTGAAAGTTCATAGCATAGGAATGAACCGTTAACTCATAGAGAGGGCACAAGGGAGTGTGTCATAAGCAAAGAACTTTCAGTTCCTTATATAACTCAGTTACCTTTTAAGATGCTGACCAGCATTAACGTATATTACAACATTTCAACAGCAATCAAGGCATATGGAGTATATCATAAAGTTTCCAAAACTTCTTTGGAAACTTTGAAGAAGAGAAAATTCAATAAAACCAATTCAAATCAACTATTTAAAAGACAGAACAAGAAAATGAGAGAGACATAACTCAAGCTGGAAAAAGAAAAAAAAATATATAAAAAAGGTAGCAGAAATAGATACAGGGAAAAGAAGTTATCAGGTCTTCAAATTCAAGAATTTTTACAAGAGATAAACTATAAGCACACAAACCAGAAAGTTAGAACTACAGAAACATATTCATAATGTGAAAATTATTAAAATTTATTATGTAGGCATAAATGATTTCTGCTTGCTAAAAGATGAGTAAGGTTCATTGGCACGGTAGAAGATACTGATATATCTAAGATTATCTTTAAGAATCCAAGAGGTGTTTCTAAATGACAGTATAGTCAGAAAAGAAGAAAAGAGATTTTTTGTGCTTTTATAGTTCTCTCTTTCTGATTTTTTTTGAGACAAGCTCTCACTGTGAAGCTTAGTCTGGCTTCAAACTTGTGGTGTCCTCCTGCCCCAGCCTTCCCAATACTGACTCACCATGTCTAGTTTTGCATTTCTCTTTAAGAAATTCTAGGGTGTGGGTGACATTACCATGCTTGCCCTCATATTAACTGTTCTTCTGTGCACAGTAACTGCATATTAACTGTCTGTAGTAACTACATTCTCAAAAATCATTTCCTTTAAATGACAGGATTTCAAATACCAGAGGTCTGCATATAAGGATATATTTTAATGTCTCATTTTTGGGACAAGATGTCTCACCTTGAATTAAGGTGATATTTTTCAATGTCTGTGAGTGTTCCCAGTCCTTCAGTCTGAGGTCATTAGTGATGTTATTCAAAACTTTCATTTCCTGTTTTACTTCCTGTTTCACATGTTCTTGTTCTTCTTTCACAGACTGGAATTCTGCTGATGCTTTGCGCACACGTTCCTCTAACTTATTGATGTCCTAAAACACACAGTGAGCATCGCAACCTTTGTTACATGCAATTAGGAAATATATAAGTGAACAGAGTTTTGGAAATTTGAATGTTGTAAAATCACATAACATTGGGCAAGTGCTATAAGATAAGAATAAGGAAATAAGTATTCAAAATTGCAGCTCTCTGGCTGCATAGCATTTCTTCTTCAAACTAAATGGTTCACTAAGATCCCTAGTCAAAACAAACAAAATCAGTTGCCTATACATCCAAGAATGCTTCTACTCTCAAATAAACTAATGTCAAATACTGAGAATTAAAAATAGCATCTTATCATAGGGGTTTTAATTTATCCAAAATGAAATTTCTTCACAGTTTATTTGGGGTTAAACATTCTTATTTTGTGATATTGTTTTATAGCAATAACTGAAGTTTAATGTAATTCTCAGTGATAATGATAGTAAGAACAGGGTTTCATATTTAGTAAGGTGTGCAAGTTGCATTTTCATAACATTTTACTCTCAAATTTTATTGCCTCTGCCATTGATACTTTTGTATTTTCATCGGTTATAAATAGACCATCTGTAGATGTATACATACATGCACACACAGTGTACAGATCTTTTCTTTTCTATATTTCTTTGGGATAGAATCTCATGTACCACTTGGCCTTAAATGTGCTATTTAGCTAAGGGTGATCTTCACCTCCTGATTCTCTTCGTCTAGCTTTTCAGGGCTGAGATTTTAGACATGTACTAGCCATCATGCACATATTCACATGTAGAAAATAGGAGCACAGTAAAGTCTCTCCAACATGACTGCCCATATGTTGGCTGAACAAGGATGGCACCAGTGAATGTGCCAAGCTGGACATAGAAAGCACAGGAGAAAATAAGGCTTCCACCCTACAAAAAGAACTATAAGTGACTGAGGAAATGGGAACAAGGAGCAGTGGCCCTCCCCAAGGAAGAGCATACCAATTGGTTGCCCAGTGCCAAATGGTAAGTCTGAAAATATACATACAGGTAGTGTTATACAGACTGAATAGGTTATATTTAGGAACACACATGTACATACATATATACACATAAAATAACAATTACTGAAAAAGTGGGTCATGGATTTGAAGAACAAATGGGAAAAGGTGTAGATTCTTGGAGGGAGGGAAGTAAGGGAGTTTTGTAATTAAATTGTGATCTCAAAAACAAAATTGCAAGAGCCTTTGCTGCTGTAATACTGTTACGTCTGCTTGCTTGTTTTGCAGTGCTGGGCTGAGCCCAGGGCCCTATGTCTGTTCTGTTATCATTCTATCACTGAGCAATAATTTATTATCTGGAAAATAGCTTCATCAGGAGTGTTCTTTTGTTGTTGAATCTCAATTTTTGAGATTGTAATTTAACTGCAATGTCTTCCCCCTCTTTCCTCTCCAGAAGCCCTCCCTGGTCTACTTCAAATTCATAGCAATTAAAGGAAAAAGAGACCATGTATGAATTTGAAGAACGATTCCTTACAGGGAAAATACATCATGCTGGTATTGTTTAAATATTGATAGAAATAGAGTTTTCACAAAAAGATTCCAAGTTTTAGATAATTTATAATATGTAGATTATTTTTTTATATGGGTAGTAAAGTTTCAGCCAAACACTTAGCATTTTCTTTTTCTTTTCTTTTGGTTTTCCGAGGGAGGCATCTTTGGATGCCTGTCCTGCTAGCATTCAGGAGGCAGAAGCAGGCAAATACTTAGTTTTTAATGAAAAGAAATAATAGTAATTGCTCAACAAAAATAGCATCATAAATACTTGTTGTTTTTTTTTTCATTTTTATCTTCCTTTCATTTTCTAAGATCTATTTCAGGAGAAAAGATAAACACAAATGTTAGTCAGGATTAGCTATAAAATGATCTGGATCCAAGGTCATAATTTACAGTACATGGGATGTAGTACACAGGATAGTACATAATTTACAGTACATGGGTTTAATGTACAAACTAGTTTTGTAAAGAATTATTTATTGTATCATATGTCTGCATGTTCCAGCTGGTTGTTTCTACACTGAGCCATTGCACAACCTATATAGTCCCTGAAGTCTAAAGTTTCTCTCTCTGACCTAGAAAGAATCTTTACTAACAACTACCCTAAACTATATTGTTTCTTGGCAGTCATAAAAGGGGATAGATGGGTGATCATTCTATAGTCTGATTGTGTTCCGGTTTTTGTGTGGCTGTTTTGATGGTTAATGAATGCGAGAGCTCAAACAGAACTAGAAAACAATGCATATTAAATCTTATGGTGATTATAAGTATACACTGTAAGCCTATTAAGAACTCAAGTTAAAATATATTTATAATTTTCAAATTTTAATTTTAGTTACCAGTGCAAAAAAACTTAAGTGAATCCTCTAGAAACAGCAAAATAAAGTATCTAAAAATTCTACTTCATAAGATATCCATGTAAAGAACATTCATATTACTTTGATGTAAAGATAGTTAGATTATTTATAAAGTTCACACAAACAGGTATTTACCTTACTAGACATGCTCAGGTAATCTAAATCATATAAGTGGTGTAGTCTCACAAGGCAATAAATGGTATTTATAATATAAAAACACTTTCGTAACCTGGATCCTTTGGAAAATAATATTCTCCTTTCTCTGGGGGGTTTGGAAAAGGCCCCAGTTACATCTATAAAGATCTCTTATTAGATTGTCAGAGGCATCTACATCAGTAGGTAAAGTAGAAAACATTTTGTGTCCCCTACTTTCTGAATTGCCTGAGGAAACAGAATCTGTATGAATTTTGTTTTAGAATGAACTACACCATTGTATTCTGAAATGCTTACCTCCTGTTGCTTCACGGTAGACTCACTGACTTTGCGATTCAGTGTTTCTGTTTGGAGCTGGGCATCAAGCAGTGTGGTATTGAGACTCAGCAAGGATTTGGAAATTTCATCTAGTGAGTTCCCATGTTCCTGGACTGACGAAATCAAGGAACTTAACTGCAGCAGAACATCATTGAGTCTTTGGTCAGTTGCCATACTGAAATTCTGGAAGCGTTCTGTGTCCATGAGGTTGGCTTTAAAGTCTGAAATGCTTTGGATTCTCTCCTCCAAGTCCGTCATGTGTTCCGTGATGGCTGTAAATCTCTTTTCAGCTTTATTTGTGTCTTCTTCTCCAATCAGACTTTGAGATGTATCACTTGTGTTAACTGAACCAACTAAGCAGTTCTTCATTTCCCTATTGATAAGCTGAGCTGAATATTTAAATAAAAATAAATCAAATCATAGCCTGTATCAATTTTGCTCATCACTAGTTTCTATGTCTCTGCGTTACATTCCATTACAGTATGTTGAATGCTATCCTAAATCAAGAATGTATTTTTTAAACATAAAGCAAAGAAAACCAGCCTACAAATCACAATCCCAGAGAACTTAAACAACAATGGAGAAATTAAGAGAGACATACATAGATCTAATCTACATGGGAAGTAGAAAAAGAGAAGATCTCCCGAGTAAATTGGGAGCATGGGGACCTTAGGAGGTACTAAAGTACTATCTCTTTCAACAGTGGGTAAGATGGAGTAGACTAAATATGTAAAACTTATCACTGGCAGCTGATAGCCAAGGAAATTCTACTTCATTGCAAAGTGGATTATACATGAAAGAATGTCTTATCAGAATTTTTGCAGCCTTTACCCTCATAGAAAGAAATGCCTGATAACTGATTATTATTTATACTAACAATAAGTGTTACTATGTTTTTTAATTTAAAAGCATGTTATATTTCTGTGTAAAATTAGCTCATTGAATATAATCATATATCAATGGTATTTTGATATGGTCTATAACAGGAAACACTATTATTACATGTCAGTCATTCTGTATTTCTTAATCAATAAATTAGACATACAGGCCAGCTCAGGCACCCTCTCCTCCACTGCCCAAGGTCCTAGCTTGGGTCATCCCCGTGGACTCCTAGGATCCCCTCCAGAGCCAAGCCTCTTTTCAACTCCAAAATGGCTCCTTCAGTTAAGATATCTCCTTCCCTGCTCCCATATCCATCCTTCCTCCATCTCAATCATTCCACTCCCACAAGCTCTCCCCAACTCTCCTCTTTTCCCCTCTCTCTCCTCCTCTCCCCTTCCCCCCAGCCCACCCCCATGCCCCCAACTTTTGCCTGGTGATATTGTCTGCTTCCAATTTCCGGGAGGATCTACATAAGTTTTTCTTTGGGTTTACCTTATTAGCTTCTTTAGGATCATGAACTATAGGCTCAATGTCCTTTGTTTATGAGTAGAATCCACTAATAAGTGAGTACATACTATATTCATATTTTTGGGTCTGGGTTATCTCACTCAGGTTAATGTTTTCTATTTCTATCCCATTTACATGCAAAATTCAAACCTGAACTGGCCTTATCCCGTAGTGAGACTGATGAATATCTTGAATATCATCATAGAAACTTCATCCAGCAATGGATGGATATAGAGACAGAGACCCACATCAGAGTACTCTCAAGGTCCAGTTGAAGAGCAGAAGGAGGAAGAATATGAGCAAGGAAGTCAGGACCATGAGGGGTTGGTTTACCCACTGAGATGGTGTGCCTGAGCTAATGGGAGCTCAAAAAATCCAGTTGGACTGAAACTGAATGAGCATGGGATCAAAAAAGGACCCTCTGAATATGGCTGATAATTGGGACAGACTGGGAAGCCAAAGATAATGGCTCTGGGATTTGTCTCTACTGCATGCATGTACTGGCTTTTTGGGATCCTATTCTATTTGGATGCATACTTTCCTAAGCCTGGATGTAGTGGGGAGGGCCTTGGACTTCCCACAGGACAGGGTACCTTGCCCTTTCTCAGGACTGGAGGGAAAGGGGAGAGGATGTATGGGGTTTGGGAGGGAAGTGGGAGGAGGGCAGGAAATGGAAATTTTGATCAGTATTATTTATAAAGTAATAAAAAACTAGACATACAGTATGTTTGCTTGCTACAGATAATCATATTTATTAAATTCAAACTGAGAAGCAATTTTTTATGTAAAACTTAATCAATTTAATGTTTTACTTATAGAGCACCTCTGTGTGAACTATCAGTTGAATAAATGGCAATAAAAGTGTATGCCTCATCAAGAAAACTTTTCTTTGGAACAGACAGAGATAACTACACAATACCACTATCAATGAAAAACCATTGGAAAGTTTGATTACAAGCAATGAATCTACAAAACACTGTCATGTTTAAGGTTCAAGGAACATCACAGAAGAGGACACATGAAGATTGCAAGAGCCAGAAGATCAGGGGCTTCTGTGAAACTGTGTCTCCTAGTAACATCAGGAGATGCAGCTGTAAAGTCTTACCCACATGACTGCCCAAATAGGAGCGGAACAAAGAGGACACTAACTAAGCAAGCAAATTAAATAAATAAATAAAATTTGAACTAAAGATTACTCCCTGAAAACAAAGGAAGATAAAGAATGTCACAAAGACGAATACTAGTGAACATAACAAAACTGCACAAGGAACATCCCACAAGTCTCAACCCTGCACAAAAATGCACAGGCCACTGAATAAAACTAGGATCAGGAGAGGTGCCCCTGCCCAGGAACGAACACAACAATTAGTTGCCCATTACCAAATGGTCAGACTTAGAAACATAAATACAAGTAGCACATGGACTACTCAATAGGTTATGTTTGGGAATACACATGTATATACAAATACATGTATGTAGGAAAGAACAATTGATAAAAAGGAGATCATAAGTTTGAAGAAGCTTGGGGATAAGTATATGGGAAGGTTTGGAGGTGGGAAAGGGGAGGGAGAAGTGTTGCTATTAAAACACAGTCTCAAAATTAAACAAAGTAAACTGGATGGGGAAGGGATTTTGTCCCTAACAATAATAAACTTTAATCAACAACATTTAAAAAACTGTTTCAAAATTGTCCCATGGTGAACATTGCTTCATTTAGTCAGCAGTTATGACGCAAAATTTTTGAGTGGTATACACTGGATTAACATTTAAGACTGTGTTGATGAGCAGCGACATTGAACTAGTGACTAGTGTTCAAGCTTTCATTTCACCATCTGTGCAAATAGAGTGTTAGTACTACTGTTACCAACAAATGAGTATATAAAAAGTGTATAGATCATTTTCTATGCTTCAGGATTTAAGTTTCACCTTATATTTACATCCTTAATATTGATAAATTCCATTATAATGATATAATAACTATATATAGTATAAATATATTACTTAAGTAAAAGTAATTAATTAACAAATTATACTAAATATATTAATATGTTGTATAATATAAAAACATTCTTGTAGGGAGCAGTGTCAGTAAACACAACAGTTTGTGCTTTATTTTACAAAATCTATGCTCTACTTGCTTCATCATAGAACTTTGCTTGGAAAACAAGCTTTACTTCACATAACAAAATAGTGTTTTTTCTCAGCATAGAAAAAAGCCTGATGTTGCTAAAGGCTGCACCAACTATGATTTTAATTTGACAACATAGATATGAGCTGATAGTAAAGGCTTTATTTATTTACTTTAACAACATACTTTTCCTTGTCTCCTTAATGATAAATAAAACTAACTTCACCTTTACTTTATTTAAAAATAGCTCATTCAAGTGCTGGAGCAAGGAGCTTTATGGTACTTGCTGGGCATGCATGTGAACCTTCGAATCTAGACTTCAACAATAACTAACTCTGGCGGCCTTAATGAGACTGGATTTCAAACACTCTTATATTTATTGTTTTGATTTCCCACTTGGTATTATTGCTAAGGAAGGATTAGAGAGTGTGATTTTTGTGGAAGAAGAACATCCATAGAGGCATGACTTGAAGTTTCTAAAGACTTGAGCCTTTCTAGTTAGCTCTTTCTTGCTCGTGGTTGTGTCTCAAGCTGTGAGGTCTTAGAGTCATGCCTGCCTCCTTCCTCCCATGCTCTTTGCCAGGATGGTTATGGACTCTAATACTTACAGTTAAAGTAACTGTAAGCTTCACATTAATGCTTTTTTTTTATAAGTTGCCTTGCTCATGGTGTCTTATCACTAACTAAGCAAATTAAATAGGTAAGCAAAAATGTAAAGTAGACATTACCTCCTTGTAATACAGATACATAAAGAACGCCACCAGGACACAGCCAAAGGACATGCCAATGTAGACAGGAAAAAACCCATGAGTCCACAACCTTACCCAAAGAACTTTAGGCAACTGAAAAAGCTGGGAGTAGGAGAGGTGGTCCTCCCCAAGGAAGAACACACGAAAAGGTGGTACAGTGCCAAGCAGCCAATACTGAAACCATCCACACAGGTAATATTATGTAGAGTAAGCAGGTTATATTTTAGGACTATAAATCTATGTATATATATACATATATGCAAGTAGTAACAATAGTGAAAACAGGGCATTAGTTTTAGAAGAGTAGGGAGGATATGAGAGGGTTTGAAGAAAGGAAAGATAAGGTAGAAATGTTAAATGTAAAATTATATTGTAATCTCAGAAATAAAATCAAAAGAGAACATGAGAGTTCATATTTTCTAAAGTGTATTTCTTTTCATTTGTTTCTGGAGAGATGGCATTATGTATCATCTCTATTTTACGCAAAAGAAGTCAAACTTTTACTCATAGGCAAATACCTAGGGAACTGGTGATATTTGATTCTACAGATCAGATTTACTCTCTCATGTTAGCAATACCGTAGTCTATCCAAAATTTATATTCCTTAAAACATGAAACAGCAATTTATGCACATCCATTCTAGAACATATCCTTTTGCACTGCTCCAGTCTTATGCTGTTATTTTTCTGTCAGGAATGTGTCAATTTTTTTTTTAAAAAAAGCTGTCACATATAGTAGACCATGAAGAGAACAAACAACTTTTCACACGGGTGTTACTTCAAATTTGCATAGCTTTACGTCCACCATTCTGCTTCAACGATCAATTCACGTGTTGCACCAGTACTTTCGGCAATCTACATTTGTGATCTACTGATATCCCGTCTGTCTATGCAACATATTTTAACTTTTTTTTAAAGGATATTATGACCTGGTACTAAAAGTTACGAGTGCACTAATCTACCTATTATTGGTACATGACAATCACAACGAGTTTTGCTTAAAATTCTAGTGAATTTGGTACTGGTATTAATTTACAAGATTAGAATATCCTGTTCCTTATATGTGTTAATAGGTTCCTACTGTAATTTTAAGAAACAGAAAATCACACATCAATTAATATCTATTCCAGAATAAATGTTTAAATTAGTAATATTTCCTAATGACTCAAAAACTTTGAACTTGATTACAGGCATGGATATTAGAAATGTCAGTTCTCTTCATTCCATAGCTGCCATTTGCTTACTGTTTGCTTTGGTTGTTATATTTGGATGTTTGTTTTCTCTGCTTTTCATGGCTAAAACAGGAGCTGGGTTTTTTTTTGTTTTTTTTTTATTTTTTCTTTTGCTTGTTTGCTTGTGGGCTTTTTGTAGGAATATTCTTTTGGCTAACATTATGACAATTCTATTTTCATATTTTTCTGGACAATCATGTTTTATTATAATAACCAAATTACAACGGGAGCCAGTAGACAAGAGAGGTTAGGCCCCAAAGCCATAGATGGGAGCACATGCTCCATTACTGAGGAGGTTCAGTTTTCTGGGATGGATAATGAGGATAATTATAGTGTCGGCTGAAAGGGTAATTGAAGAGACATATTAAAATAATATGCTGAAAGTTTAGAGCCCAGTGCTTGGGCATAGTAAATGATGTAAAGTGATTAAATGATAGCTACTTTTACAATTGCTGTTGATTTCCTTAGCTTTTCCTTCTGAGGAGAATTTTGAATCTGTTTTTGAGATACTCTCTCAAAAGTTTCATTTTGCATTTAGGAGTATTTTCTTAGGGAGATTAGAATGCAGATTCAAATGAACTTTTCCTAAGCCTTTCTCTTGATGGTGCAAATAGCAAATATGTGTGGGGGTATCATGGAGAAAACAATGACAAGACCAGCGAGTTTGAAAATCAGCTGTCTGGAGAGGTAGTTCAGTTGGTAAACTGCCTTCCTAGTATGCAGGTCACCCCGACTTCCATTCCAGCACCATGTAAACTGAATGTGTTGGTGCTGTAATCTTGGTACTCAGAAGCAGAGGCAGGAAGATATGAGCTCAAGGTTGTTCTTAGGTACATAGCAAGGTAGAAGAGACAGCCTGGAATAAAGGATTTATTCAGGAAAAAAAAATATTATCTGAAAATGTTATCCCTGCACAAGCAGACTTCTTAGAGCAACCCATGTCCGGAGAACATCACAGGGAACCCAAGTTGCAAATCCTACTTTAAAAAATCCTAATGGATGTTGCAGTGTAATTATTAAAATCTGTTTAAATAATAAAACATTAAATACATTGATTAGATATTGCTGTGTTTTAAAAGTATATTACCATCTGATTTTTGCATTTGAAGCATAAAAATTTTCTGAAAAACAGGCAGGCATGTTTTTCTGGGATAGACATTGTTAGAGTAAATGACCATGCTTGCTTTCACATTGACACACACCTCAGAAACAGAATATTAGATTCCCTAAACTATTTGAGAAGACACTGGAGACCCGCTAAAGAACCATGGTTGACTTCATTCTCTTTAAGGGGGCATTTCTATTATGCAGTAGTTGGAATTTCAGGAGTGCTGCAGTCCAACACTAGAAGTGTTAAGAACTATTGAGTATATTCTACTTTTGAAATAGTCTAAACCTTATCACCGCACTTTCTTTTTAAAAAATAACAGAAAGTTTAATATAAAAATCCAATTACATTTATATGTAACAGCAATGAGCAATGGCAGTGTAAAATTCAAGTTCATTAGATTTGCAAAAGCAAGAAGAGAATCTAATCTCAGTCATGTCTACCAGTACATGTACATGATATATGTCAAACTCTGAAAGAAGCTAGCAACACTCTAAATAAGTGAAGATGCACCCCATGCAGTATTTTATGATTGCTTAAAATTACAGACATGCATACATGCACACACAGCCACACACGGCTTAAATGAAATTTTGCCCCTTGGGGTGAAAATACTCCCGCTGCCCCCCTGCATCACATCTGCCGAAATCGAGGAATGTTTTACATACGAAGTTTCTTTATGAATCCAATACAAAACTGCTCTAGTTCTGTTTTTACAATAAGCACATGAGCAAAGTTTCCAGACTCTAGGATACTGTACCTGCTACTATCCCAATGAGTGGTATTAGAACTGCAAACACGAGAAGGTAGAGGGCCACTAGGGCAGTTTTGAAGGACTTCAGCTTCTCCTGAGGGGAAGAGCCATTTTTAGGATCTAAAACAAAGCAAAAGAAAATAGAACAAAACCCCAGCCTGTTATTAAAAAACAAAAAACAAAACAAAACAAAACTTATTAAAGTCTTGGTAACAGGTGCTGGGTATAAGGTTTAGTAGATGAAGAGCTTGTTGTACAAGTAAGAGAGCATGACTGTGTATGATCTCCGATTTGTACATCTCACATGGTTGGACTATATCACACAATTTTTTAAATGGGACAAAAAGTGAGTCACATTTTGACAAAAGTTCAGAATACATCAGTGAAACCCATCCTCTGGATATATGAGAATGTAATAAATATACTTATCCATTTGACATACTTTCACATAGAACAGGAATTTTTATAAAGGGCTATGGATTGCAGTGGGATTATGCTGACACAGAGGGAAAATGATACATTGTTTCCATATTTATTGTGTAGGGAGTATGTGTGTGTTCATGTATGTGTATGACTGCCTGTGTACGTCAGGATTTCTTTGAAGGCTCATGGTCAGTACTTAGATGTCCTCCTCTATTGTTCTTCACTCTTCCCTTTGGAGAGAGGGTCTCTCATGGAACCTATATTTTCTTGGTTTGACTAGACTGGAGACCAAGGAGCTGCAGGGGTCTGCCTGTATTTGTCTCCCCAGTGCTCTGTTCAGAAGAGTGCTCTGCCACCCTCTGCTTTCTACACAGGTTCTGAAGAACCAAATTTAAGTCTCTCTGCTTGCACAGCCAGCACTTGACTGAATAAGCCACCTCTTAAGCGTCTTCCTAAGAGAGTTTTATATAGCCCAGGCTAGCATCACACTCACTTTGCAACAAAAATGGCCTTTAACTCATGATTCTCTTGCCTCTACCTCCTAAGTTCAGGAATTATAGATATGCACCACTTAGTTCAGCTCTGTTCAATCCCATTTTGTGAGACATGGAAAGGGAAAGAAACGAACTTTTAAAAAGGTACAGTCAAGAAAATAGTAAAGAATGGAAATGCAAAGAACAACCCGTTATAAAAACAAGTTGGAACTGTCTGTATTTCAGTCTGACTAAATGGGAATCTCGTTTGTGCACCTTATGTGCGTCTGATGCATAAGGAGGTCAGGGGTCATCCGGAACTGGAGTCACAATAGTTATGAGCTGCCATGTACTTGCTAGGAACCAAAGCCAGGTCCTTTGAAGGAGCAAGTGCTCTTATACATGAAGTGACAGGTTCTCTCGCTGAACCTGGAAATTACAGATTTAATTAGATGGACTGCCCAAGAAGCCACAGGGGTTTTTCTGTTGCTTTCTCTCCCACACTGGAATTACAGGTGTCAACTACCACATCTGATTTAAAATTGTGCATGTAAACTCATGGGTTTTGCATGCTGTTTCCTCTACCTGAAAGGCTTCTGTAATTGATGCTTCCTTTTTCACCCATCTCCTCAGATATGGGCTTTAAGGCTTAGTAGACAGAGAAACAATTATGTTCTGTCATCTCAAGCCTGGGCAGAAGCTGGCGAGCACTGTTTCTTCTGTGTTCCTGTCCCAGTCTGATTCATCAGTTGTAAGTGGAATTTTTATCGTCCAAAAAGATATGCAGAAGTGCTAGCTCTAGATAACTATGAAGACGATTTTATGGAACTAGGGTTACTGCAGATGTCGTCAAGTGTAAATAATGTCTGGTGGTGTTATAACTCTTCTGGTGACTGGATCTTTACAAGGAGAGAAAGAACATACATAGGAAAACAAACCCTCTGAAGCAGGAAACAGAGGTGGCAAGGATTCACTTAAAAGCCAGGACTACGAAGAATTACCAGAAACCACTGAGGCTGGGAAGAGACATGGCCTTTAAATGACCTTTGTCCATTTGGATACCTTGATTTAAGGTTCCTAGGATAGATAACTGTGACACAACAAATAAATCTGCCCTGATTTAAGCCACCCAACTCAGGACCTGTGCCACTGTCATTTTCTACTTACTGGGAGGGAGCAATGTTGTCATTGAGCGAGCATCAAATTTTACAGATTCTGAGTAGCTATCAGCATCCTCTGATTCATCGGGGAAGAGCCTCTGTTGCTCTATGATCTGTTAAACACACACAGAATACATGAATCCCATATGAAATTGCTGAGGTTTCTCATGGTGTTTTAAGTCATTTATAATTAATATTCAATTTTAGCACACACCTCATATAAAGCACTGTATTAATCTTTCTCTTGACTTTTCAGTGAAGTATTAAAAAGTTAAATTTATAGGGCTGTGTGGATAGTTGCCAATAAAACATCTGCTCATCAAGCATGAATACCTGAATGTGGATGCCTATCATCCCCCCAAAAGCTAGATGTGGCACAGTTCTAGTGATCAGGTATGGAGACAGGAGGATCTCCAGCAGTATGATGGCCAGTTAATGTAACCCACTAATGAGTCTCAGAGAGAGTCAGGGATCCTGTCACAAAAGAGATGGTGCAAAGAAGCAGGAGACAATATCCAGCATTGACCTTTGGTTTCCACATACAGGTACACGCACATACAGGCTCACATGTTCAGCTTCACCACCTCCAGACGTGTACTCACATGCACCCAAACATGCACTCACACATAAGTTACAAACACGTGAAAAACATATTGAAGAGGTCTGATTCTGGAAGACTCATTGTGCTGTTCTCGATGGAAAGGCATCTGTGTTTACAGGCATGTGGTCTTTGCATGTGAAGAGGAGTAGACTTACTTTTCTTTCTTTTTTAAATGAGTTTGATTTTACTTTATTTCTTTTTTTATTAAAAATTTCCACCTCCTCCCATTTCTCTCCTCCTCCCCCGACTCACCCTCCCTCTCCCTCTCCCCTTCTAGACTTACTTTTCTAATGACAAAAAGATTCAACTGGCAGAAAAATAACTAGGTAAAGAGAAAACAAATGATTTCCCTTAGAACAAATAGCCCCATGTTTTGGGACAAATATTTCCTGTGACTTTCTGGATGGATTTGTTAAACACAGCTTAGTGAACCAGACTTCCTTGCCAGGGCATCTGCTTATCTGTTTAGAAAGATAAAGTCAAGTAATTAGATTTAAATGCACAGGAAAAGGTAATTTTTCTTTCTTTCCCTTCTAACTGGCGCTCTCTCCCTCATTTCCTCCCTTGTCCTCCTCCTCTTTTCTTTCTCTCTCCTCTTTCTCCCCAACTCTTCTCTGTTTCTTTATATGTTTACATTCCACAACATAAGTCTGTCCTTATGTCATTTCAATTCAATTACTATTCTACTGAGCAATATATACCTTTATCTCTAGTGGCAGTTTTCAGTTGTCAAAGACCTTGAATGTCTTAATATGGAGCTAAATGAGCCACCATGACAGACTTCCTGATATCTGAGTGGAGAGGGTCAATAATGTGCAAGTCATAGTGAGCGGAGCAAAAGTCTGGCCTGGGATTGCACATTGAGGTGACACTTATGACAACATTGCACTGTACATTCAAAAGGTAGCAAAAAGAATCCTGAAAGTTTTCACTAAAAGGAAATATTTAACATTATTTTAATTCAACACAATACATACAAATTACCACATAGTACTCACTAAGATGTACACTTTTATATTTACATTTATAAATTTAATTATGACCAAGATTAGCTCAGTGGTGAAACACTTACCGAGCACGTAACAGGTCTCATTCTTACTTCCAATTATACAAAATATCTTAATTAGGTTTTCTATTGCTGCAATAAAACACCGTGCCCAAAAGAAAGTTGGAGAGGAAAGAGTTTATTTGGTTTATACTTTCACATTGCTGTTCATTTGCCAAAGAAGTCAAGACAGAAACTCAAACAGGGCAGGAACTTGGAGACAAGAACAGATACAGAGGCCAGGTGGTAAAAAATTGGATGGAAAAGTGTTTGCTCACTGTTACTGGAATCATTTTGTTAATCGCTGTCACTGGTCCTTCTCCAAATGAATAAAGAAGGCTCTAGCATGCCCTCTTGAGATATCCTGAATTCATTTTCCCTTCAATGCAACGGAAACATTGCAGGCCATTCACTCTATAGCCTGTGGAGGAATGTTTATGAACAAAGATGAAGACACTTGTACCTGAAACATACTTCTAGAATGTAAGCTGGCAGATCCGTGTCCGGTTTTGTCCAACATTGTATTACCAGAGCTTAGGGCAACTTGGAATTTTGAATATCCTTTATAAGTGTTGAGTGGATAACTGTTAGACTTTCTAAGACTCTAATCTCACGCATTTGTCTTTGCTTGCCAAGTGAGGTGGACATTTAGAAAACCAGGGAGCTGCAGTGGTAAGTTCTTTTGCATACGGAAATTCTTCACAATTTTTGTTTGCAATCCAGATTCTGTGGGGGATTTTACTTTAATTCTAGGGTCCCTCAGTACCATCCTTGACCCTGTATGAATGTAACAGGCTCCGCAAGAACTTAGTATTTCAATTCTCTTTTTATTTTTTAGTATTCATCTTTTTTTATAGGAAATATCTTGTCATGCCTTGAAAATTCATATCCTGATTGACAATCTGAGGCAGGCTTATCTTCTAGTTTAGGCAGCCTGAGCTTCCATGAAAACCAAGGTGTATATTTCCTAGCTTTGTCTCAGCCTCTCCACAAGTTAGAACAGTAACATGAGGAAGATGGAGCCAGACTGAAATACTTAGGATAAAATTGTACTAGAGTTATTTTTCTTTTTCTGTATATATATTTTGCTGTCTTTTGGATTCAGAAGTGGACTTGCCCCTTAGGGCTTAGGAACACAAACTGCCTCTGTCCTGGTCCTTGTCTGCAATCCTTTGATTCTTGTGAGTCGCAACTGACCACTGGTTTCATCCACATCCTACTGACATTTTTCAGGGACATATTACTAGCTTTAGGCCAGGGTGATGTGAATGTGGGAGATTAGCTTGATAGGAAGTTTATCTAACGTAGGTTTTACCCTCTAAACATCAATAATAGTTTTTAAATCACCGAATCTCTGATTCTCTCGCAGTGTTATTCCCAGCTACTGAAGTTTCTTGTGGGAGATATAGGAACTATGTCTATTCCCTCCTTTTAGAGACTAGTGATAAATGAAAGCGTAATTCCAGAACAGCACAGTTCACACTGGGAAACAATGAGTTTATTGGGCTTACTTAAAGAGCATGGCTGATGGTTTGTTTTTGTTTTTGTTTTTTTTTTACAGAAACATGGCTGACTTCAATGAAGCTCCTCTGGATGATGGCTTCCTGTGCTTGCATAGATGAAGCCTCCTTTCCATTCTAATTATGAGCCTATATGCCTTAGACCATCCCTGAGTTCACAACACCACTTGCATAACTACATGCATATAGCTGGAAAAGAGTCCAGATACCCTGGTCACTGTCCAGAAGCCTTCCCACTCCCTCATTCACACTTTGAAGAAAGGATGACAACAGTCCACAGGCTCAACGGTGACAGACGCTCACAAGTAGGCACAGAGGATCTCAAAGATGGCAGCAGTGTGTCTGGGAAGACAGCAACTTCTAATGCTCCCAATCTGCATCCTTGTATTTTTTCAAACACAGTATTCTCCTTGACACCCACATTTCTCTCTGCATTCTGAACATCGACTCTGAACATAGATGTAGCGATTTCATCACTGTGGGCAACATCTGCTCTCAGCAATCTACTGCTGGGATGCCTTTAATAAACATTCATATTCGTGACAAAAGCATCTTCATGAACAACAGCAGCAACAAAAATTTGTCCCATTCTGGGAGAATTCTCTCAATTTACTCCCGATAGCTTTAGCCCTTTAAAGTGTGTTGGAAGGAAGAGAAACAGGAAAATAGAGAAACCTTCTTTTCCAAAAAACAAAACTGAGAAACAGAAACTTGCGAAAAAGCTTGATTAGTAGACAAGTAAGCAAAATGATCCTGCATTTTCAGATACAGACAAACCTTTGGTTATGTTCTGTATGATTTTGCTTTGAGACAGTGTGTTACTAGCTCAGCCAGTCTTACCTTAACATGCACTCTTCCTCGCTCAGACTCCTAAATGCTGTGATTATTGGTGTGCTATTGTGCCTTCCCCCATACCTGGACAGTGAGCTTGCCAGGCTTAGCTCTTATCCTTTTGTCTCTCCCTATTTGCTCCCCTGATGACCTCAGTGCTTGCATTTCAGATCCCCAGAGCCATAAAATGAGGATAAAGATAAAGCAAAACAGAATAAAAATGAAACATTACATACAAGAAAACGACAATGTTTTCCAGGATGATTGGCCTTCATAGATCTGTATGTACCTCAAGGAAAGTTTATATTTCTTAAATGCAAAATTTAAAATTTCTGCTTTTCCATGGAAAATGGAAAATGTTTCTTTCTGGCTTGTGTGAAGTTAGTTCCCTAACACAAAAGATATCACCAGTGCATCCCACCTCACCCCAAAGGAATTTATTATTAAATTTATTGAATTATTTTAACTTTCTTCTGATTATTACTATGAAAATTTTGTAAATGTTAGAGCACATACCCAGGTTGAGTCCTTCCTTGTCAGCATTCTCATGAGATGCTAAATGCACTTTCCGAACACCAAACAACTTCACATCAAGTGACTTTTCCCACTACACCCAGCTGCACTGATAAAGGATCGGGGAGTTCTTTGAGCTTGTACAATCTATTAACAGAGTGTTCCCATGAGAAGCAAAACACTTCTCTGCCATGTCAGCTTTTTATAAAGGGTCAAAAGTTCATGGAAGTAGCAACAGGAAAGCCATATGAAAGAACTCCATGATTAGCACAAACCACAGTCCTCATTTTTGTTTTCCATTTTATCCTTAAAACAATGAGGGACACAAAAGCCTGAGGAAGAAGTCAACTTCTACCATCCTGTCGTTTTGATACAGTAAGATGCCATCATTCATCACAGGTCACTTCCGTCTTTGAGCATATGTCTGGATTTACACAGTGAGCACTGCAATGTGCATATTGATGGGTGTAACACATTTCCCTTAGAAATCATGTTTTCCTCCTTCTTTGATTTTCTTTTTTAAATTTAAAGTAATGAATTACATGATATTTAACCAAATATGAGAATCTATTTCTATAGACAGTTTCTTATTCCCCCCTCCCCTGCTTTCTGGAGCACATGATTTTTCCAATATAAACTTTGATGTCATAGCTATTGTGAGTTAGATTTATTCTTTTGATATTCTTTTGTTGAACCCCTAGACTAAGTGAAAGCTACTTCAAATACTGGCATATACTGTGGTATAATACCACATATGTTTGAACAATATGTAAGTGAGGAGATTATACATCGAATTCATCACCATAGACTTGCTTAGATATTATCAAGAGTTGTGTTATTTTTAAGACATCTTTGTTTTCATGTTAATAATTATTGTAGAACAGATGTTTCTGCTCAATCATTTCTTAATTACTGTACCCCTTAACTATTGTCTGTTCATATCCATTGCTTGAACAATACAGGGACACTTTCTTAACCCATATGTAACTAAGCAAAGGATTTGTGTTTGTCATCTATTAACTATCTGTTGTCATTGTTGCTGTTATTGTGCTAGCATTGGACTAGCGAACAAACGTCTGTTCATCAAAGGGTGGTTTAGGTGAACTATACCCCCAACACTCTTTTACTTTTAATTTTGAAACAAGATCTCACTAAATTGCCCAGGCTGACCTTGAACTCACACTGTAGCCCAGGCATGCCTAGAGCTTGTTGTCTGACTGCCTTGGCATTCTAAGTAACTGGATCACAGACTTGTGACCATGCTTACTGTCACTCTCTTTTCATATTCACTATGCAACATTTTTTCTAAGGTTATTATTTTAAAATATTAAGGTCGAATACACTGAAGCAATTTGTCCCAATGTTAAGAATTTGCTTTAGTATATTTGACCTTACTCTTTTAAAATAATAACCTCGGTTTTATATATAAGTAGTTGACAATTTGTATCATTTTTTTAAAATCAATATATTTGTGCAAGCATTGTTTCCATGCTGAAGAGATGAGTGTGTAAGAATTTCTGTTAGCAATTGACCATATATGTGCCTGATGGTAGTGATAATTATCCTTTGAAATAGAAAGAGCATCAAAGTTTGAATCTAAGACCAGAAAGTGACTAAAAACATGTGATGAAGATACATTTTATAAAATTATCAAAAAATAAAAGCAGAAAGATAAAGAATAAAGCATTAACAAACATGCAGAATGGAAAAGAGAATATGCCATATTTTAGGTAAATGATATTTAAGAAACCAAGCACATATTTTAACAACTTTGAATTGTAATTTTATATATGTAAAATATATATTCATATATATGTATATCTATGTAAAGGAATACTACAAAGGATAAAATCATTTTAAGCTTGCTTGGTATGCAGAATAATATGCCAATATATAACTCAGCACCTCTTTGCAATTCTGTATTGCCATATTAGACTTACTTATTTTAGCTTCAAGGCAGCTTTGTGAGCTATAAAATCAGATTTTCTCTACTTTTCTCCTTAGGACACTAACACCTAAATGGTTTAGGTACTTACTCAGTGTTATATAGTTGGAAGTGAAGTGGTGGACTTGAAGAAAAGCAGACAGTGTACTTATACAATGTGAGCTCTCAGCTACTACCCTAAACATTCATCATTTCAGCTCCATGACTATTCTGTACCAGTTTCGCATGGCCAGTGATAACACCAGCCCAGTTTTCTGCTGTGTAAGCCTTACTCATCAATCAATATCACTCTAAATTGCAACATCTCCATTAATTTATTTTTATAGTTCTTTCTCTTTTTTAAGTAAGAGCCCCTCCTCTTCATACAGTAGTTACTTATATCAGTTTTATTCTATATAGGATGCTCAAATTATATTAGTTGTGCTTAGGCATAAGCGTTATATTAAGAACTTCAAAATTAAATGTATTTTATTCTTTGTATCCCTTCCCCATATGCAATTCAAAAAATATCTTCAGGAGAGACTCAGACAATAATCACTCTATGAGGGGCTGGAGAGATGGCTCAGCGGTTAAGAGCACTGACTGCTCTTCCAGAGGACCCGGGTTCAATTCCCAGCACCCACATGGCAGTTCACAACTGTCTGAAAATCTAGTTCCAAGGACCTGACACCTTCACACCAATGCACATAAAATAAAAAAAAGATAAATAAATCATAAAAATTTAAAAAAAATCACTCTATGAACAAGCCAAGATTAATACAATCATCTGGTTAAAACCACACACGTCACGTGAAGAGAAAGGAACAAGCTAATTTATTAACCATACTTTGAACAAAGCCAACATTCTAGCAAAACACACATAGTTACTTTCTAAGCTGACTATAAAGTAGTTTGTTTCGGGCATATTTATTATGTTTTCATTAATGAAAACCTTGGCAGGAATTTTTGCTGGTATCTTACCTGTTAAACAGCAAAACCAAACTATTAGTGATAGAAGAAGAACTGTGCAGAAATTACTAATCAGCACTCCCTCTTTCTTTTTTCCTCTGTCTTTTTCTCTCTCCCCTCACACACTCACATGTACACAGACTAGATTCACACCATCAATAGAAGTAATTTCAGAAAAAATGAAGTAAAATATACCTCTTTTGTCATTGCTGGTAAAGAAGACTGCAGTGATTTATCTGCTTCCCTCTCTTTACAATTGAAACCTAAAATCTTTATCACATAGTATTTCAGCATCTGGCTCACAAGGAAAGGAAATGACACAGTTGTGTGTTGAAAATCCTTCTTTGAAATGTGTTTCAATAGCCGTCTCATCAAGGCACAAGTTTGCAAAATCTAAATTTGTCAGATAACTCATTCCCCTTTCCTCACAGGATATTGTAAAAAGAAAAAGGGAAGTTAAAGAAAAAGAAGAGCAAGAATTTTGTAGCAGAGTTCAAAATTAACCCCATACCAGTCATCCCTGGTGTATAAGTTATGTATGACCTCTCCAGCATCTGTTATTTCCCATTGCATTGTCTTGCAGTCATACAGTGCTGAGAGAAGAAACCCCCCCTTTTTTTCTCTTTGCCATTCTTTTCCCCTGGTCTTTTTAGAAAGAGTAAAGCAAAAGCATAAAACAAAATATAAGGAGAGTCGTTGGCAACAGCACTGCTGCTCACTCCAGCTCTCTCTATAATGGTGATAGCAGTATCGATTTCTTTATTATCTAAAGCAAGCTGAAGCACCAGCTGAATGGAAAGGAAAACCCTTCACCTTTCTGACACGAGGTCAGTGGTTTGTACGTTCTGTTTTGTTCATTCACTCACATTCCACAAATTCAAATATGACACAATTAAAAATTCAATATTGCATTGTTAAGCTTTTATAGCTATTATTTCTGAACGGAGACACATAGATTATGTTCCACAAGCAATGGTTGCTGCTCCAAACAGAAGGAATCTCGCTTCTTCTTTTTAAAATAAAATATTCTTCCTTCATACATTACATCTCTGCAGCAGCTTCCCACCCTGCACACTTGCCAGCACCCACCCCCTGTGCCTGTCTCCCCTCCATATCTACTGCTCATCCCTTCCCCTTCATAAAAGAGGAGGCCTCTTGGGGTTATCAACTGAATACAACATAACAAGTTACAGTAAGACTAGGCATATACCTTCTTATCAATTCTGGGCAAGGCAACCCATAGAAGGCAAAAGGTCCCAAAAGCAGGTGAAAGAGTCAGAGACACCCAGCTCCCACTATTAGGAGTCCCACAAGGCACCAAGCCAACAACTGTAATATATGCTGAGTATCTGGCCTAGGTCCATGAGGGCTCCCCAAGTTGCCATTTCAAACTCTGTGAGCCCCTATGAGCCCTGTTTAGTTGATTCTGTACACTATCGTCATTAGAGGCTTCTTCTGGCATCTGATCGAGCACATGCTGAAAACCAGAGTCAAACATTAGGCAGAGAGAGATTTCAAATTGGAGATTTTCATGGAGTTCCTCCCCTTGGAGCTTGGAACCTCATGGAAAAGGGGGAGGAATAGTTGTAGGAATCATGTTTCTTAATCAACAATGGATCAAATCAGTAAGCCCAAAGGTACCTGCTATCAGTTGACAATGTGTGGTAGAAATAAGTCAAAAACATTTGAGAAAACACAAATGACAATGTAATAGTACTAGTGTTTATGATAACAGTATGGTGAACCCATTCGAAAGGTAATTATTAATATACTAAGAGTGGGCAGGTGTATAGCTAGTGGTAGAGCATTTGTGTAGCATTAGCCAAGGTGCCTTGGCTCAACCCCTGGCATCATGTCTTTTTGAATTAAAAGAAAAATAGCAAAAGAAATATTTAAATGGGGCATATAACTTCTAGCCATGATGTTTTAAACAAAAAGTAGAATTATAAATCCATCCACACTGAACTAGCCCCAAAACTATTGGACTATTTCATAGATACATGAAAGAAGTTTCTCATAAAATTTTAAAGAAAAAGGAACCGTGAACTGACACAAGATCTCAATCATTTTCCTTTATTATTATTTGTGAATGAATACGATTATAGGGCATGGGGCCTGTGATATTGGGAGTATAAGAATCACATCCTTCCCAGGCATGACAATGCAGGCCTTTGAACCTAGCATTCAGGAGACCGAGTAAAAAGATACAGAGTTCAAGGTCCCCTAGGCATCTAGTGAGATCTTGTCTCAGGAAAAAAAAAGACTTTCTATGTTGTTAAATGGAGATAATATTATAAGATCTTTAACATCACACTCAAGGAGTCACCAATTATGACACCGACTTTCCAACTTTCTTTCTTTTTTTTTTTTTTGAGAACTTAGACTCGGATCAGTTGCATGTCTAACCTCTCTGCAACAGCATTATATATTTAGTTGTACTTCACAGTGCTAACCACTTCCCGTCTTCATTGTTTCCTCATTTCCTCGTTTTCTGGTTAATCAAATTGTTCATGTAAAAAAATCCTATTTCTTCTACAAAATATGCATTATACATACATTTTGTTTGCATTTAAATATGCTTATCTATAATTCTATAATGTGTTATATTATATTATCTATTAGATATCGCATAATATGGTACAATATTTAACTCTTTACCAGGAAATCAGGGAGAAGACTAAACTCAGATCGAGGGCTAATTGAAATTGTGGAAGGAATGAGGAAGGTCTAAGGACCTGGGGCTTTACTGTCTTATTTACTTACAGTCACTCTGCCAGGCCTGATTAAGAAAGTGTGGTAGGCCAAGAAGAAGACTCAGAAAATAAGGGTGCTTGCTCCCACACTTGACCACCTAAGTTTGACTCCCAGGATCCACATGGTGGAAGGAGAGAACTAATTCCTCAAACTGCCCTCTGACCTCCATGTGTGTACTGTGAAGTGTCATCCCACCCATCTCCTCAAAACTTAAATGTTCTTTAGAAAGGAAGTATGGCTTTAAGACATAATTAAATAAAGTTTCAATATCCTTGAGCTATGAGTTACTGGAATTGGTAGTCTAATATTCTGATTTCAGACTGTTTCAAAATACATTATTTCTTAATCTTGGGTCAGCGTGTGTACCATAGAAGGGTGTGTGCAATCATCATCAGAAGCATTGCATGGAAAATCAATCACAAACTTAGGCGTATTTCATGCCTTTGGAGTGGTCACCTATTATTAGTCTTGTGATACATGGATGGATCTAGTCACTTTAGCTCTTCTATCTTTAAACATGTATCTACAGTGAAGACTGCAGAAGAATTGCCTGGTATTCAGTAAAAGTTCAACATCAATTAGGGAACTGGACTGGAAAAGCTGAGTTGAACGCTTTAGGGTTCATTGCATCCCAAGCTTAACAGCATAACATTTTATATTCTCTAAGAGCTACTTGTATGCTAAATTTGCATCTGGTCATTAGTTGTAAGAGATAAAATATGAGATACAGAGTCTGGAGACAAGACTCAGGAATTCACAGTATATACTGCTTTTCCAGAGGATCCAAGTTTGATTCTAAGCACTCATGTCAAGTGGCACACAGCTTTGTGCAATTTCAGGTCATGGCATCTAATGCTTTCTTCTGCACTCCACAGATACTGCACTCACATGCACACACACACACACACACACACACAGAGTCACAAACACATGTAATAAAATAATAAATGTATGTTTTGACATAAACATATGATATTTTCTACTAATATTTGTGTGTTCTGAAATCAAGCAAATGAGTTCTGACTTACATACAGAGCTTGAGAATGCTGGAATGGTCATATATATATGTTCAAGTGAATATTATGACTATATAGAAATAGCAAAACAATGCAAAATGTTGGCAAATACAGAGAAGTTGAGCAGAAATTGGTTTACCTCAGGCAGAATCCATTGGAGGCTCAAACTTGTAGGAATATAACATAGAAACTCCTTTTTAAAAAAGAAACTATGGACTGCTCTTTTGAGCCCCAAAGCCTACATTTTGCATTTGTCTCCTTTAGTCTTCTTTAGATGTTTTACTGTGAGATTTTTACAATGTTCTGTTTCAGACCAGAGAAGGAACACAAATCTGAGTTTATATTGGATTCCAGGAGCAGTACCAATCATAACTATATTTATGACAAAGGACAAAGACAATCCCCACAGAGCTGTCACAGGACAGATCGCACCTCACATTCTGTCGAGCATCAGCGAAGGCACATATCAAGTGCAAAACACTCTACTGGAGCAGGAGTGATCATCTTAGGGAAACCAGAGGACTAGCCTCAGGAACCAAGCACGTCTAAGAGCCAACTTTCTGAGTTAGAGCTGGGATGAAGATCATGTATGTCCCTACCTTTCCAGGACCTCTTCTCGAAAGACAAACTTGGGACCGCTGGACTTTTTCTCCTTATTGGGATCCATTGGGTGCATCTCTCTCTGAACTAAATTATTTTATTATTTGCCCCTTTAGTTGATAGGTTATTAGGGTGCTGTGATGGTTAATCTTCACTGTCAGCTTTAAATGCCTCTGAGAATGTCTGTGTGGGTGTTTCCAGAGAGATTTCCGTAAAAAGGGGGGAAGCCATTCTGACTGCGTTGGGCCACCATTTGACAAGCCAGATGGGGCTTCAGGGCTGACTCAAAAGGATGCCTGCTAACTGCTAGCAGTTCTCTCTTTCTTAGCTCCTAATCTCTCAATGTGATCCGATGTTGCATGCACCCATTGCCAAGTCTTCCTCCTCATGTGGTTTCTTCTTAAACCACAGCACAAATGAAACCTGTCTTGCTTTTGGTCAGCTATTTTGTCACATAAATAACAAACATCACCAATATAAAGCCTGACTAACTTTGGGTATCTGGTGAGTCCTAGTCGGTTGATGCTGATGGACTCAGCATTTGTCTTATAACAAGTACACTTAAATATTAATTTTGAAAAGTAACAGAAAGCTGAGATAAGCAAAATGAGATATTCTAGAACTTATGGCTCTTAGGAGCCCCTAAACATTCATGATTTTACCTAAAAGCAAAACAACAAACAAACAAACAAAAAATCATGACTGTGTTCATGAGGGGGTCTCAGGAGAGATGGCTCAGTGGTTAAGAGCATGGGCTTTTGCCAGGGTCAATTTTCAGTTCCTATATGGCAGCTTTACTACCCTCTGAAACTCCAGCTTCAGTGACTCCAACATCTTCTGGCCTCTTCAAGATCAGGATAACAACTGGTTTATAGACACACATGTGTATGTTTGTACACATATGCTTTTATAAATGTAATCTACCAAGTCCATGTAATATCATTTGTATGTATATTGAAGGTAGTTTTTAAAAGGAAGTATATAGGAAAAGTCAAAACCAAAAGAGAAAGCAAAACGAGAGTATTATAGAGGGGGTTTTAGCTTCTGAAGGCTTTTACTACAGGGAACATTAAGCAAAGACCAACACCTCACTAAAGCAACCTCACATAAGTGTATTCTAAACACCACAGCCCACACGGTTCTTCAACAATTAAGGAAGTATAAAATAAGCATTTACAAAACGATAGTGGCGGATTTCCTTGCAAGATCAGCTATCACAGCAACCAACATCCCCGGTTCCCCCTTTCCTTACGATTACACTTTACTAAAAAGAACCAGAAATGTAAGAAAAAATGTGGATATGAATCTATTGGGGGTACTATTTTGAACATATGAATACACATTGTACTGAATTTAGGCAAGTATGATTTCAGAATCCTAAGGAAGGCAGGGTTCAGTTTAAGAAAGTTTAAGTGCAGTTAAAAAAAAAAAAAAGTCCACTAAGTAAAAACCTAAGAAACAGCAAGCAAATGCTTGCCCAGAAATGCTGAAATCTTGAGATGTCAACCTTTGGATTTCACAAACAGAATTCAGGGTCTGCAGAGGTGTCTCATTTTGCAAGGGATCTAAGGACCAGAGTTTGATACCCAGCACCAGCTTTAAGGCTGATCACAACATGCTGAAAGGCAGAGGCAGATGAGTCCCTGGGGCTCACCGTGCAGCCAGTCTAGCTCGTTGGGATAACTTGGTAAGGTTACCTGTCCTCCAAACATAGTAGCAGCAACAAAATATGGAGAATGATTAAGGAAGATACTGATATAGAACTCAAGTTTCCATACAGATGCACACTCATACGTGCACACATATGTGAACATACGGGGGGGGGGAGAGAGAGAGAGAGACAGAGATGGAGACAGAGACAGAAACAAAGAGACAGAGAGAGAATGCGCAAGCTATACCTTGGATGAGTGGATTGGAGTGAATTAGAAACCATTTATTCTACAAACATTTCATGCCTTCCATTTTATTTGTCTCTATTTTAAAATTAGAAAATTTGACAAGAAGTTCATATATTCTCTAGGGTTGCCAGGTCAATAACAGAATATGCTATCAGAATGTATATTCTTTGAAGTTTTCCCCACTGAATCACCAGAGTCACTTAGACCCTCCATAATCACACACAATGGCATATTCTATGCATCTTCTCTGACCTTAATTTCTCCAGACGTTATTGCTCATTTTTCTCAGTAGGATCTTAAAAGCTAAATTCCTTCTTTTGTGCTTGGATCTGCCTACAACTGGACAATAAAGGTTGGCTTTTCATGTTTCCCGCATCTCTTATCATGAGTCACTAGCAAATTTTCAAGAGGAATAGTGGGGAAGGTGATGAGAATCACAGAAACGCTCGCTTGACACCCAAGTTCCTGAACTAAGAATATCAAACCTTTGCTTGACTGCCAGCTGACTAAGGCTCTGCTTTGGGGAAAATGTGCTCTTCTGACTTTCTCCCTAGGAAACTAAGGTATGTCATTCAGATTCAGTTTTTTTTCTAGTTCACACCTGACAATAGACTGTGATATTTCTCTCGTCTTTTCTTTTTTCTTTTCCTACAGTTTTCGCTACAAGCAACATAAACTCTTGAGTCTCCCATTTGTGCCTTTTATGTATTTGGAAAACAGGCAAGCAAACACTTTTAAGTACCTAATTGTTAAATGACTAAAATGGGATAAAAATCAATTAAAGAGAGGATAAATATTATACAAATATTATGTTTTATATTATAGGAAAAGTAGTGGAATCATAGTTTATCCTCACAGTTTCAGTCAATGTGGATTTGACACATTAAAGATCAGATAAGTTGTCTTTTTATTTTTAAATAATTTCTGAAGGACGTGAAAGCCCTTTTGTTTAAGAGTAGTGTTCGGGGAGAATGTTGCTTCATGTTCTCAGTGAAAACAGAAATTTTCTCCTTTGTTACCTCAGATGCTTTCTCTACCTTGTGCCAACCTTCTGCTTTGCCCCAGAAGGCTGACACATTACTCAGAGTCACGCGGCTGCCCGACCACCAGCAGACGGCTCTGTGTCAAGGGGAAGCCAAACAGCAGATTTCCAGGAGGAAGAAGAGTTCATCTCCATATGAACTTCCACATAAAGTACCCAAAAATGAAATAGAAAAGCAGAGTCATAGAATTCTTATGGAGTTTTAAATAATTACTTGACAGTATAAGCAAGCAAACAAAAATGTCTAGATCTCTTTTGTAATATTTTGATAATAATATCTCTTATATTCACACAGTCTTTGACACTTCCTATTGTTTTTTTCTTTTTTAAATTACTTTTTATTTGTTTGTTTATAAAAATTTCCACTTCCTCCCCTTCTCCCCATACCCTCTCATTCCCCCCATTCCCTCTCCTCCTCCCTCTCCAGTCCAAAGAGCAGTCAGGGTTTTCTGCCCTGTGGGAAATTCAAGTTCCTCCCCCCTCCCTCCAGGCCTAGGAAGGTGAGCATCCAAACAAACTAGGATCCCAAACAGCCAGTACATGCAGACGAAACAAGAGCCAGTGCCATTGTCAATGGTTTCTCAGTCAGCCCCCATGTCAGCCACATTCAGAGAATCCGGTTTGATCACATGCTCGTTCAGTCCCAGTCCAACTGGCCTTGGTGAACTCTCATTCGATCAGTCCCCTTGTATCAGTGGGTGAACGCACCCCTCGCGGTCCTGATTTCCTTTTTCTCCCTCCTTCTGCTCCTCATTTGGACCTTGGGGGGCTCAGTCCGGTACTCCAATGTGGGTCTCCGTCTGTATCGCCATCCATCGTCAGATAAAGGTTCCCTCTGGTCCTGCCTATCTTGCTCTTGTTTCCCCCCCTTCTGCTTCTCATTTGGAACTAGGGAGTTAAGTCCAGTGTTCCAATATGTGTCTCTGTCTCTATCTCCATCCATCGCCAGATGAAGGTTCTATGGTGATACGCAAAATATTCATCAGTATGGTTATGGGCCAAGGCCAGTTCAGGCACCCTCTCCTCTGTTGCCCAGAAAAGAATCTGGGGACCTCTCCTTGGGCCTGAGAACCCCTCCAGAAACAAGTCTCTTGCCAACCCTAAAATGGCTCCCTTAGTTGAGATATATACTTGCCTGCTCCCATATCCATCCTTCCTCCCCCCCATCTCATTCCCCAACGCCATCCCCAATCCTCCCCCTCTCCCTTCTCTCTAACCATCTCCCCTTACTTACACCCCCCCCCCCGTGCACCCAAGTTTGCCTTGCAATCTTGACTACTTCCTATATCCTGGAGGATAACTATATGATTTTCTTCAGGTTCATCTTCTTATTTAGCTTCTCTAGGATCACGAATTATAGGCTCAAAGACCTTTAACTATGGCTAGAATCCACTTATGAGTGAGTACATACCATATTCCTCTTTTTGGGTCTGGGTTACCTCATTCAGTAAAGCGTTTTCTATTTCCATCCATTTGCTTGCAAAATTCAAGATGTCATTGTTTTTTTTACCGCTGAGTAAAACTCTGATGTGTATATGTTCCACACCTTCTTTAACCATTCTTCTATTGAGGAGCACCTAGGTTGTTTCCATGTTCAGTTCTCAAGTTCACAGGTTTAAGCTCTACTATATCTCAAGGGACGGAGAATTGAAAGAAAGTTCCAGAAAACTGGCAACAGGAGTTTTGGGAGTCAGAAAAACATTGTCTAATAGCTCTCTCAGTTTGAAGATGTCCACATCCTACTTTGTAAAAAAGAAGTACCCATTTCAGGGCAAAAGTGAAACCACATTTGTATGTGGAATTACATTTATGTTGAAATCACTCAGGTGACATGACAAGATTATTCTGAATTACCTGAGTGAATCCAGTAGGATCACAGTTATAAGTAAAAACTGAAAACAAAGAAAGAGTAGGAGAATCAGGGGAAATATATTCTGAACGAATGCCAGAGAGATACAAAATCATTGGCTTTGATGATGGAGAATGAAGGCTGTTTGCTGAAAATTGTGACTGGGAACTAAAATGGGGAAGGGTAAGAATGGACACAGATTTTATTTTTCTCTCAAGCATCCAGAAAGCAATGCAACCACATCAGGAACTGGATTTTCATCTCTGGGAGACCTGTTTGGAACACATAATCTATAAATTTATAGAAGAGGAAATTCTTGATTTTTAAGGCACTGTTTGTGTAGACATGTCGCAGCAACAGCAGCAGACCAATAGAAGTTTTCCTAGTTTTCTTGAGTGTAGTAACAAAGTAAAAGCCTGGGTGGTTTAAAAACAGAAGTTTGCACTTCACAGGTCTAGATGGACAATGCCTCAAAAGGTTTGGTTTCAGCCCAAAGTCTCTGGCTTTGGTTTTCCACCAGTTTTTTTCTGCGTTTTTATATATTATTATTCTATGTCTGTGTGATCTTAGTGAATATTTATGTCTATATGTGCATGTGTGTGTTAACCAGATTTCCTCTGGTTTTAAGGACATTAGTCCGATAGGATCAGGGTCTATTTGGTTTATCAGCTACTTTAAAGGTAGGACCTCTCTCCATACATGAGGTCCATGCTAATAAGATAACTCTATTTGTCCAGTAAGAATACATGCAAGAGGCTGGAGGGATATCTCAGTGTTTAAGGGCACTTTCTGTTCTTGCAGAGAATCTCAGTTTGGTTCCCAGCACTGACATGGTGACTCACAGAAAAGGGAAATCTGATACCCTCTGCAGGATCCAGACAAACATGCTCATAAATGTACATGCAAGTAAAGCACTCAAACACATGAAATAAAAATAAATTTAAAAACATCAGGACACTCAGACCCAAATTGGATGTCTTCACCATGCCCTTCCCCTCAAGGTTCAGGCATCTACGTGGAAAAAAGATGCAGAAAAATTGAGTGAGCCAGAAGTGGTAGATGACTCTCAGAAAAAAAAAAAGATTTTCCAGACATTGTGTCTACTGCACATATGAACTTACAGAGAATGAGGCAGCATACCTAAGGCACACACAGGTTCCAGTTGAAGAAAGGAAAGTGGTCACAAAGCCTACCATTAGCCGAGAAGCTTTTTGCAAATAATGGCTGCTGGAGACGGAAAACTATTCTCTTAGATGGAATGACACTGGGTGTTGTGTGAAGGCCACTTGGTCATTCTGGCTGCTCGGCAGCTCAGACCCGAATTAACCAACAGAAACTGCATTAATTAAATCACTGCTTGGCTAATCACAAGTGTATTGCTAGTTAGCTCTTACATCTAGTGTTAACTCATTTTCAGTACTTTATATTTGACCACGAGATTCGTGGCCTACTGGCAAAGTCCGAGCATCTATCTCCAGCGGGCCTACATGGCTTCTCCCTCACTCTGTCTTCTTTCTCCGAGCATTCAGTTTAACTTTTCCCGCCTAGCTGTGTTCTACCCTATCATGGGCTCAAGACAGTTTCTTTATTAACCAATGGTATTCACAGCATACAGAAGGGAATTCCACATCAATTTAGTATATCAAGTACACTCCAAGGCAGGTCCCCTTCTCGGGAACTGTTGGACAACACACCCTTAACCCCATGCTTTCCTTGTGCTGTTTTACTTTGCTTTATTTTGTTTTTGTTCTATTTTTAAGAGAGATAAAGATATGAAGATGAGAGTGAAGGGGGTGGGATAGATCTGGAAAGAGTTGTAGGGAGAGAATGTGAGCAAAATATGTTGCATAAAATTCTCAAATACTATTTAAATATATTTTAAAGATTAGCACTGACATTAGAATCTCAGAACTCACATAATTTTGTGTGCTAAGTTTTAACTCCTTTCTATGTGTCTGGATACTGTGAACCTATACTGGAATTGTTTTCCCTAAGCACAAAGCCTAAATGAGTAATGAGAAGGACTGTTTTTTAATTGGCAGGATCCACATTGGTTTGCTGGGGTGCAGAGTGACAATCCTCCTGGTTGTAGAGCCAAATGGAAGTATTGAAATACTTCCTCTAGGCAGACCCTAGGACAGAGGATGGTAATCTCTCCATGCTGCTTCTACAGAAAAGTAAGCGACATAGGTACAAAGGAAGGATTTCTGTTCGGAAGCTGTCAGCTGGATCCTTGTGGGGTGGGAGGGTGCCCTCTACTGGGCATGTATATAGAAAATAAATATTTTATGGTTTTGCCCAGTTATATTATTCGTGATCCTAGAGAAGCTAAATAAGGTGAACCTGAAGAAAATCATGTAGTTATCCTCCTGGAGATTGGAAGTCGACAAGAGTGACAGGCAATCTTGGGTGGCTGGGGGGGTTGGGGGGTTGTTGGAAGGGGAGAGGGTTAGAGAGAAGGGAGTAGGGGAGGAATGGGGAAAACTCGAGGGACTGAGATGGGGGGAGGGAGAAAGGATGGATATGGGATCAGGGAAGAATATATCTCAACTAAGGGAGTCATTTTAGGATTTACAAGAGACTTGGTTATAAATGGGATCCCAGGTCCAAGGAGAGATCCCCAGATTGTTCTCTGGACAGAGGAGAGGGTGCCTGAACCGGCCTTGGCCCATAACCATACTGATGAATATTTTGCATATCACTATAGAACCTTCATCTGGCGATGGATGGAGATTGAGACAGAGACCCACATTGGAACACTGGACTTAACTCCCTAGGTCCAAACGAGAAGCAGAAGGAAAGAGAACGTGAGGAAAGAAGGCAAGACCAGAGGGAACCTTCACCCGTTGATGGATGAAGATTGAGACAGAGACCCACATTGGAGCACTGGACTGAGCCCCCAAGGTCTAAATGAGGAGCAGAAGGAGGGAAAACATGAACAAGAAAGGCAGGACCGTGAGGAGTGCGTTTACCCACTGATACAAGGGGACTGATCTAATGAGAGTTCACCAGTTAGAGTTTCATATACAAAGCATTCTATCAAACTCACTTCGTAAGAACAAAAAATAATAGTGTACCTTATGCAGCTTTCTTCCTGGAGATGAAAGTCTTCAGCCATCATACACATGAATCAAGCATTCAATGGAGAGAGAAGTGATATAAGGTTGAAAGAGAGAGTTATCTTTTTTTTTTTTTTTTTACAGAACTGATCTGATCTGGGTCCACACTGAATTTGCCATATGTCAACAAGAGAACACATAGTGAATCTTCCTGGAAAGGCTTTACCATTCATATAAGAGTACACTGATTACTTCTAACTTCTTTCCAGCAGGTAATGATGGATTCTTATTGGACAACAAAACAAAAACCAACCCTTGGAGATGTAGGTTTAATTTTGTAGATTTCAGAGCTTCACATGATTCCATAGAAACAAACATACTGTGCAACATAGATGTATGAGACCCTACTTCTTCCTGTAAGGAGTGTATAGGTGAGTCAAATTTTAAAAATTGCAGAAGTGGAAGCATTTTAGTTTATGGAATTGTAATTGATTAAATCTGGTAATGAGCTTATCACCAGATAATACTTTCTTTTAGAAGAAGATTATATATATATATATATATATATATATATATGTATACACACACACATATATATATACATATATATATGTACACACACACACACACACACACACACACACACACGGAGGTAGCCGGAAAGAAGTAACAGAGAAATAATCATCACTAATTTTTTGATCTCCAAAATTTCTTGTTTTATTTTTTTAGTACTATTTCTTGGTCCAAATTTTCAAGCAGAGTGAAGAATAAGGACACACACACTCCTAATACATATTAAATTAAAAATTTTATACAAATACATCATATTTATATGCCCTAATACATAACTCATATTTATTGCCATGTATTTTATAAACAGAGGACTCTTAGATATTTAATTATTTATGTGTTCTGAAAAAGACCTCAGGGCCTTCTGCTTGCTAGCATGTGTAATACCACTAACCTATTGAATAATAAAAAAGTGATACATTAATACAATGCAATAATATTCAGCTGTTAAGAAAAATGAAACCTGAAGGTGAATGGATGAAGCCAGAAATGATCACTTGACTGAGGTAACCCCAGACCCCACGGTAAAAACATTATACACTTTTCTTAAATGTAGATGTTAGATTTTAGGTTTTAGATGTATGTGTTTCAGTTTGAATAATCACTGAGCCTAGATAGCCAACAAGGGACCAAGGAGAAGGAAATAAATCTCAAAGAAAGAGGAAATAGCTGATGTAAGAAGCGAAAGACACCAATTATCATTTCTTAGCTTCTATCCAAGACTATTGTATCTCTTTATATTTCTTTCTCTTATCCCTTTTCTTTTCTCCCTTTTCTGTTCTGCCTCTCCATCTCTTCTTACTCTAGTTTTCCCCAACTCTCTCCCAATTCGGTATTTAAGACACAAAGTTTAATAGTTTAAATTTTTTCAATTCCATTTTTAAATGTCATGTTACCTCTACCAAATCACAGAAGATATAACCACACAGATCTTTTTAAAGTAATTTGCCCTATTTACTCCTCTTCCTATACTTGTCATGGATATGGGATATACTTTGTCATTCTTAGAGGTCACCTATTTTAAAGTATTCTTTCAACCTGAGAGATTTAGAGACAATCATCCTCATTGACTAAGTACACTATTAAAAGTGTAGTTAGCACATCATTAAATAGGCTCTGATGGTATGATGTCCTACAGCTCTCTTCAGGACAAGTTTTTCCTAAATACATCTAAGAACAGTGAACACAGTGATGTGGATTAAATAAAACCATCACGTTGTGTCATTAGCCAAAGTGTAGGAGACCTCACAAGGACAAAAAGTCAGTTGGGTTTTTTGAATAATAAGAAAAAGATGTCTAAAATGAAAAAAATGAAACAATAATAAGTAGTTCAAGATTGCATTTTTAATAATATGATGATAAGTTTTATATTATTTATATATGAATACAAATTATATTAGGGATATATCTTTCCTATGCAAAAGCTTTTTGAAAATGCAAATGAGTTCAACTCCATCTGTTATAATGCTTGCAACAAATTTACACGCACTTCACATGGCATTATCATAACCCGAGGGAGCAGTCTTCTATTCTTGTTTCTTCATTATATGAAGAAGATTTTTTTAAATATTTGTTCCTTTTATTTTTGTTTACTGAGGTAGAGGCAGGCATATAAGTTAGCCCATCTTAAGATTTAGAAGAAAAACACTATATTTCTTGTGAGTATATCTATAAGTCAAAGGAAGATGAAAGAGAATTACCTTAAAATTGGTGCTGGGACATTATTACATTTACATTTTGAAATAAATGTCTTGCTTCCAAGTCATTTCCTCCATTCATACATAATGGAAAAGCGAATAATATAGAACGAGTAATGACAGAGTATAAATCAGCTACTGAAAATCTATTACAATAAAGAAATATAGTTTTATTATTTAAGAAACACATTATTATATCTTCAGTGTTGCCAAGGAACCAAACATTTTTATCATTAGTGATAAATTATTTATTATTAATATATTATTATTTTGTTCTGAAACAGGATTCCACTGTGTAGTACAGCCTAGCCCTGGAAGTTACTATGTAGCCCTGGCTAACTTGGACTTGTAATCTTCCTGCCTCAGTTTTCTGAGTACACAAGATTCTTAATTAAAAATATGAGTGACATTAGTGTCCATATATTACAAGGGTTCTTAGGTCTTTTTTCTCAATCCAACATCTAGAACATGATATGTAACATTAGGTAAGAAAGTTACTTTGAATTAAATTATTATTGGTCAAGTGATATTTAAAACTAAACATTAACTAAAATTCTTTTTGTATAGTGGCTGAGGTCAAAGGTTAACTTCATATTTATTCAAAATGAATAAAGGTATCTGATATCTACTGTACCTCCCATTAGTTTGCTGCCTAATAACAAACTATAAACTAAATATTAAAATTAAGAAAAAACAAATATAGCAGAAGAAGCTATGCATGGTAGTTCTCGCCTTAAGTCTAGCACAGTGAGATTGAAGTAGAATAACATATGTGATTCCTATACCACAAGCATTGCCTGTACAGTGTGATACTTTCACAAGACATAACAGAAATAAACAAAGCAAACATGCAAACCAAAGAAAAAAATTTAAATATCTACTAACCTTCATTAACATTCATATTGTTTTCCCATATTAATAATCTCTTTAGAAATATTATACTAACTTACTGATAGCATTTCTCCAATGTTTGTACCTGAGTGCTAAGGTGAGAGTATTGACAGGACTATGTGGTAATTGAATCAAAAAAAATTAATTGCACAGAAATAAAATGGGCAGTTACATGTTCTACTTTTAATTTATTAGTCTTTTAAATTTTTGAAGGTTTATTTTATTTTATTTTACTTTATTTCATTTACCTGAGTGTTTTTCCTATATGAATGCCAGTATATCATTCACATTCACAAAGGTTGGATGAAGGTTTTTGATTCCTTGGAGCTGGAGTTAAAGATTATTGTATTTGCTAGAAATTGTATGTGCTGGAAATAGAAATCTAGTTAACTGAGCCGAATCCCTAGCTCCTTATCTTTAGTCTATTAATGAACTGTTTTTCCTTGACCATTCAACAACTGAAATACAAGTTTCAAATATAATGTAGTGTTAGAAATATTTTGATCATTCATATAATTAACTAACTTACTTATAGAATCTGCTGTTACAACCTTATGATAAAAATTGATCCAAGAGACTTTCTATTGGGTACTTATTTACTATATGGCTTTGTGCAAGCTATTTAAGCCCTGTACCTACCATTTCTTTTTGGAGACAAGTATAAAGTTTGTTGGGCCAAAATTATCTCAGGGTCTGTACCTCAAGGTCTGTAGGGCAGAGAAAAGCCTGGCTCGATTTCAGGGCCTGTACCTCTAGGCCTGAAGGACAAAGAAAATCCTGGCTCAAGTTTGAGGGAACTGAGTGAGGATGAGACAGCAAAATCTAGGTAGATGCCTCTCCAGCCAGTGGGAGGGTTTGGCTATCTCTCATTGGCTAGAGTTACCCCCACATCACAAAATGTCACTTAGCCTATATAAGCTGATACTCACAGTAATAAATTGAGTTCCTGCTTTGACTTGACTCATTGCATCTGATTGTCCTGCTTTGTGAGACTGGACTGTCTTGCTTCACGGGGTTGTGGAATGGACAGATAGTGCACCCACTTTTCCCTGGGGAATAAGGAGGCTAAGGAAGCCTAGCAAAAGGCTTCCTTATAGACTTGTATGATCAAAAGGACTTAATAAAGTCCTGCTTTTCCTACTGAGTAAGCATGGGTTTTCAGGCATCATTGTTATTAATATAATCATCCTTGTGATAGCCTGTTTTTATTTTTTGGTGCTAATTTAAAGGCCTTCTTGAATGGGTAGGTACTATTCTGGGTAGATGTTACTTTCTTTTACATTATGTAAAATCTAGTATATAAGAAATCTATTTATTGATAAAACCCAGGATTTGAAAATAAAATTAACATAGAGGTTTAGCTAATAGTTAATGACCCTGATAGACAAATGAGTGAGAAAACATAAAAACAAAGGACTACATTTAGACTTAAAATGTAGAGCTAATACTCACAAGTGGTAGGTGTTACATGACTAACAAAAATCCAGAGTCAACAATATAAATGTTAAAAATTGTGGTTCAAGCTAAAGATCAGAAAAGCAAAGCAGCCAAGCAACTAGAGAGCTCTTATCTCCATAAAATTTTCCAACTGAAAAGAAAGCAAGTTCCTGTATCATCCAGTCTTATATTCCTCTCTAGTGCTGGTACTGAAGGCATGAACCACCACCTCCAGGCTTCTATGGCTAATTAGTGCAGCTGCTGGAATTAAAGGAGTGTGCCACCACTGCCTGGCCTGTATGCCTGACTAGTGTGTCTAGCCTTGCACTCTGAACTTCAGGTAAGATTTATTTGTTAGAACATAAACAAAATATAGTTGAATAGGCAAGAAGTACATCAACAATGTCTAATCAGAGATAAGGCTCCATTATCTATCCCATCTCGGAGAGTCCAAAGTCTTAAACATAATTTACTTTCTATCGTAACTTGTAGTGCAAAAGATATACTTTGATATCTTTCAACCTTATACACTTTATATTTTTTAGTGAATGTCTTTTATGAGTCTTGTAAACAAGGAAAACAATAATTACCTAGTCTTTAACTACCTCGGAGACTTGAGAAGGAATATTGAGTAAGCAGGAAGTGCAAGCAAGGGAATTCTTAAAAATATGAGCAATGACAGAAACAGCTGAATGACTGGACAGTCATCCAAAGTTCCTCTGCAGCTTTGGAACATCCATATTTAGTCTAAAGGCCTAGAATATTCTGCAGACTTTTCTATGAACTAAGAATTTTGAAAGACTGTTCTGTTTTGTCTTGACAAGATTTGGTAGTCACTCTTTTGTGTGTCTTGAGGAAATTACTTATGTATTATTTCCAATGACTGACTTACAAAATATTGGCACAATATGTGGCTATTTAACATTCTCTGTGGAGAATCTTCTGTTGATATCTCAGCAGGTTGAGAATTACTATAAGAAGGCACCATGAAGGTAAATTGCTCTTTATTTTTTTTGTAAAGGTATAATAAAGAAGCAATATTTTAAATAATTAACTGTTAGAGGCCATCTTTAGGTAATAGAAAAGGAAAAAGAATGCAAAACTGTAGAGAGTCCATTGGCTGAATCACCTTATTAACAGCTCTAAGATTTGTTACCATACCACGTTTTCCAGATTTCTTTTTAATAATAAATACAGAAAAATTTCAAGGACTGGTTGATTCTTCAATACGCTGAACATTTAGATGCTCTTGTACTAGCTGTAATAAAGCCTTCAGTTTCTCTATTGTTAAAGACCACTGATTAACCCATACAGGTTTGTATGCAACCATTTTAAAGATAGGGATGCTGGTGTCTTTGGAAGATCAATAGCTGTTATGCCCTCTTCTTGTACAACATGAATGGTCAGTGACTGTTCTTTATAATATCTTCTAAGATTTTGTCAGAAACATTTGTTAGTTTATGGTTTGTTTAGAAAATTGGGGAAATGTTAATCTCAGTATTCTAGTGCTGAAACAAATCAGGCCCCCACAAATTCATTGCTATATTAGCAACATATGACTTTAATTATCCTCTCTCTCCTTCTGACTGTATACATTTAATCCATTTCATGTTCTGCTTTTCCTGAGATAAAGTTTCCATTCCTAAAAACTGAACATTTAACTCCTAAAGAGGACAATTTGGATGTCTTGATTCTGGTGAAATTGTTTTTACATCTGTACCTGTGTCTACCAGTCCTTCAATGACAATGTCATTTATTTGCAATTTTAAATTTGTTCTTTATTCATTTACAGAAGTTTTCCAAAATAATAACTTTATGGTATCTCCTGATTTTTTTGTTCTGTATTCTATAGCTGCTTCATTATACAGAGCAGTATTTGTTTTGTTTTTTCAAGACAGGGTTTTTCTGTAACTTTAAAGCCTGTCCTGGAACTAGTTCTTGTAGATCAAGCGGTCCTCAAACTTGCAGCCTGTTTCTGCCTCCAGAATGCTGGGATTAAAGGCATGGGCCACCATCACCTGGTTAGCAGTTTGGTTTCTTACAATAGCTATTAGATTCTTTAATTTCTCTTGGAAGTACTTTATGATGGCAGGAATTGACTGAACCAGATTTTGTGAAATGCCCCTCAAGGAGTTCTATGATTGCAGAGGGTGTCCCGAAATATCTAATGTTCATCTACATTCATTAGTCCAATGCCTCTCTTTGCCATACCTTCTGCATAATCCAGAAGGGAGGAGTATTCTGAATGGATTATATTTAGAATAAACCTTGTTTCTAGGAACAACCTGTTTGCAATCCCTTTTAAGGTGACTTTGTTTGCCGCAATTATAACATTTGAGATTTCGACTTTTTTTTTCCTCAAAACTCTGGAAATTACCTCTCCTATGCAAGCATCATCATGCTCCTGACATTCAATATTAATTGTATCTCAAGTCCATTCTTCCAAGGATGCTGACCTTGTCATTAATGGCCTAATTATCTTTTTGCACTGAGCATTAGCATTTTTAAATGTCAGCAATTTAATTATTATTTGCTTAGTTTCTGAATATCATTCTATTTACTGCTGAAGTCAATCTTTGAAAGAGTTCCATGAAGGCTTCCTTTGGACCCTGTATAACTTTAGTAAATGATTCAATTTTCTTTTCTATTTCTGAAATTCTGTCCCAAGCATTCAAAGCTTCTGTGCGGCATCAAGCCAGAGCATGGTCATTATATAAAGATTGCCTTTCTACAGTAGCATAATATCCTTCTCCAAGAAGTTGATCTTGAGAGATTTCCCTCCCTCTAGGTTTACACTGTTGTTCAGTAGTCTTAGCCTCTTCTCTGATCCAGGCACCCCATTAAAATTGTGGAACAGGATCTAAAATAGATTTAACCAAATCTGTCCAGTCTTTAGAGATAATTCTATTAAAACTAACCACAACTTTAATACTTGCTTTATAAAAGGTGAATGTATGCTATATGAGACTATCACTTCCTTGAATCTCCTTAAATATAGCATTGGCACAGGATCAAAATGATGATTAGCAGTGTGCCAATCTTGGTTGATTATCTCTTCATTTAGTTGTTTCATTTTTATATCTTGAATTACATAATCATACAGAAGCCTGACTTTCTTTACTGTAATTGCATCTTCCATTTTTTTTTAGTGTGGGAAAAAACTCTAATTTTTAATTAATATTTTTAACCCAACACTGGGTGTGGAGAGACAGGCTCACTTGCCAGCTTCTATATTACAATCAGCAAGCCTGATACTGAAGACAGAGACCCTGTTTCAAAAAGCAATGTGAATGGCTCCTAAGGAGTGAGTATCAAAGCTGTGTTCTGGCCTCTGACTGTGTTCTCATGTAGATACCACCCTGACTTTCTGTACATATTCAACAAGGTCCTAATTTATATATATATATATATATATATGTGTGTGTGTGTGTGTGTGTGTGTGTGTGTGTGTGTGTCTGTATATATAATATAATATATATAAAATATATATATTAGAAAGACACAGAATCTTTTATTTTTTTTCCTTTCATTTTTCTTTTTCTTTAAAAAAAACAAAACCAAACAAAACTCCCAAGGCAAAATTCGTTTTGGTGTAGTTACAAATATTTTAGGGGTCGGGGAGGGGAGCCTACAACAGAAGAGAAAAGCACCCTAAGATGTCCTTCCCGTCTTCTCTCCACTGGGGGAGACAGCCAATACACTCAAGTGGCTTTCATGCCCTTCTGACTTGGAAAAAAAAGGAACCAAACACTTAAGAACTTTGAAAAACGTTGTGTGTGTATGTGTGTGTGTTGTGTGTGTGTGTGTGTGTGTGTGTGTGTGAGAGAGAGAGAGAGAGAGAGAGAGAAAGTCAATGCTATAAATCTAAACAAGGTCTATTTTTATGGTTTTTTTGTTTTTTTTTTTTAAAGTTCTAAAACAACAGAAAGATAACACATGGAAAAAACCCTTGGTGGATCTGGTTAATTTCGGAAGAGGACTTTTGTAAAGAGAATATAAAATGCGCTGGGCCTCTTTCCCAGGCAGTCGGGACCTAGTCTGCAGTCTCTGCTCCTGTCTTAGCCGCCCTCTGCTCCCCTGTCACGTCACCCGTCCTCAAACCCTCTCTTGTGACGTGACCCTGACTAAGTAACTGAAGAGGTACTTAGTGTCCAGTTTGATCATCTCCTGTACGTAGACGCTGATGCTATCGCTGTCGAACACCAGTGTCATGGAAGGGGGCTGACATGGCTTTGAGGGTCGACTGGGTGGCCCTCTGTTTGGGAAAGCAGTTTCTGCAGCTGGGAAAAGACAGGAAGGCGACGGATTTAAGCTTCTTGTCCTCTGCTGCGGACAGGCAGTTTTTGATGGTCTCTTCCAGCTGTTCTTCACATTTGTCAGAGCTCCATTGGGGGATGTGACAATGGGTGACAAATTTGGCTGCGAGTCCACTGGATTGGCTGACGGCGGCTTCCACCACGTCCAAAGGGCCTTGGGATTTGCGAAGTTCCTTTATGTTTCTAAGAATTATTTACCCCCAGCCTCTTCCAAGGCTTTACCTATCTTTTCCTTGAGGTCGATTTCGGCTGGGGTTGGGTGGAAGATGCCCTCCACCTTCATAGAGCCAATATGGCTGATGTCACTTTGGGTCAGCGATATTTTCTGCCCCAGAACGAGGCTCTTGAAAGACAAGATGGTGAAACCATCCGCAGGCCCATCTTCTGAAGTGGAATTTGATGTTCCTTCTTTATAGCTGTCCTTTGATTTGGACTTCTTGAACGTCCGTGGCTTGGCGGCCTTGGATTTCTTACCCCCTTCTCGCCTGATGCGGCCTTCCTTCCTCTTTTCTCTGGGGGTAGCAAGAGGATCATTTGGTTCCTCGTTCTCGGCAGGGCACCCTCCCTGGCGATGGTCACTCCCTTCAACAACTGGTTGAGCTCCTCATCGTTGGCGATGGCTAGCAGGATGTTGTGTCTGGGGGGCTAACCAGGCCTTCTTGTTGTCCCTCACAGCACTGCCAGCCAACTCTAGGATTTCCACTGCCAGGTTCAAAATGACGGCGGCCATGTAGACAGGAACACCAATGCCGATCGGTACTTGAATGCCCCTTTTTTCAGGTAATGCATCAACCAATCTACTGGAAAGATGACACCGGCCCTGGCTGACCGGGACAGCTTGGACATTTTCTTCTTCCCACTCCGGCCTGATATCTTGCCTCAGTTTCCCTCTCAGCTTACTGACACACTGTCCTCCTGGCACCAGGACACAATCTTGGTGCTGCACTGTGGGCTCAGGGCGCCTGGCGGCCTAGTGTGCGCCAATCCCTGGCTGCAGGTTCGGCCCCTGTGCTGCCGGTGTCTGGCAGGACTCTGCCTTTCTTGGGGTTGTATCTGTCAGTCTTAATTTATCTTATCTGGATAGTATATATATGTGTGTGTGTGTGCACGCACATATACATGCATGCACTCATACATATATATTTACATCCGATTATATATTAGATATATACTAATGACATATATATCGGTTTGTATAAATAAAATTTTGTTAGCCATATCTTTAACATGTTGTTGTAGCTACCTTCACTACATCAGTCTGTACAGTCTGGATATTGTTGAGAGATATAATACAAACTTCAAAACCTAAAATGCATACTGTCTGACCTTGACAAGAAAATTTTTCCAATTGTAGATTTAAATTTTCTATTCGTTCATTATTTATTTTACCTTTTTAAAAATAAGCTTCAGTGACCTGAAACAAAAACCTATAGTCTCTCATTTATTTGGGAGTTCTAAGCAGAAATAATTTTCTACCTTTAATTTTTGCTCGTTTGTCTTTTTCTTTCATAGAATTTTACTTTGCAAATTTTTATTTAATTTATTTCCACACAATATATTTTGATAATCATCCTCCCCTTCCCTAACTCCTCCAAGATCTTCGCTATACTTCTACCTATCCAACTTCACGTTTCCTCATTCTCAAGAAATATAATAAAATAGAGTTCAAAAAAGATAAAAGAAAATCAATTTGTCAAAAAGTACAAAACAAAACAAAATGGACAAAAGTCATGGAATATGTTTCTTATTAGCCAGGTTCTTCTGGTCATAAGACCTGCTCTGGAGTACAATTGGCATACCCAGCGATTCATCATTGAAGACAACTGACAGCCCTTCTCCAAGTAGGTATCAACTGCATAGAGCTTCTTGGTTAGCGTGGAATTTTTTTTTAACATGATTGACTTTGTCTTGTTTGAATCTGTGCAGGCCTTTGACATCCTGCCACATTCTCCCTGAGCTCTTGAATGCATCAATTCTCCTCTCTAGGGCAGACACAAGCTCTTTGGAGTCACCAACCATCTGTGGCTCTTAAAATCTTTCTATCTACTCTTCCTTAGATATCCCTGAGCTTTGGAGAGAGGAGTTTAGTAAAGACATCCCATTTAGAGCAGAGTGCTCCAAGTCTCTCATCTCTGCACATAGTCCAGCTGTGGGTCTCTTGTAGGGGTCGCTGTTCCGCGCCACCCACCTCCCACGAGTTCCATATTGTCCTAGGGGTTGAAACACAAGAAGCACACACACAGATACAGAGTTCCAGTCATCCTCAAGAAGAGAATGCCCAATTTATTCAACTTGATCAGGGTTAAATACCTTTGGCCCCAGTAAAGGAAAACTCCTCCCACCCAGAGGGGGCTGGGGAAACTGGCCTCAGGCAGGTGGTCGAGGGTGCAAGGCAATGTCAGACAGGTTAGATGGACCTTGGCCCTGAGCTTCTTTTAGGCTGGTTGAGAAATTACCATTTTAAAGCAATATAGATCCCTTAGGCTAAAGTACCAGGCTGTAGCAGAAGCAAGAACAGAACTTAGCAGGAAGCTTAGCTGGTTAGCGTAAACATTACTTGCATCCTGTGTTTTGACCTCAAGGAACAGGGAGGACAGGGCCCTAGAGTCTCTGTGATTTTAGATCCTCTTGCAATACCCATCATTTTATTAGCTCTGGAAAATTAGCTAGGTTTTCAGTACTGCACAAGGTATCTGTCTTGTTGAGCAGGTCTTAAATTCAATGAGAGAGTAGGTGGCTACCACCAAGATACTTGTGCCACTACTGAATCCATAAGATTATTGTGCCATGCTAATCACTGATGTGGTCCATAGGGGTCACAACTTCATCAGAGTGGTGGTTCCCTCTCTCACTTGGAAGCTTGAATGGTGCTTTCTGCTATTAATGGAGGTTAGTTCTTAGGGAGAGGGAGTTCATGGTAGCTCCAGCTAAGAGGCCTCGGGGCCCTGTTTCTAAAATGTCTGGTATAGCAATAGGGACTTACCTTCAACCTCTGGTGGTAACCAAGAGCAAAAACAATAGGCTGTCTTTTTTGGGAGTCTATTGGAGAACACTGGCCAATAACTCAACTGAGGGCTTCTTATGTCTGGTATTGGGGTTTTGTTAAGTGGTCTTTGGCTATTACAGGGACTGCAATCAGTCTAGATGAGAGAAGTTAAATAAACCCAGATGTGTATATTTATACACTGAATTATGTGCATTTTAGTGTGTGTTAGCTTTATGTCCTGTAACTTTGCTAAAAGTGTTTATTAGCTGTAGAAATTTCCTTGTAAAATCTTTATAATCTTTTAAATATAAAAGTGTGTCACCTCGAATAAAGATATTTTGACTCCATCCTTTCTATTTTTTTAAGTTTTTCATTCAAAAATTTATACTTCGACCCTTCCTCCCATTCCCCTCCTTCTCCCCACTTCCCCTCCTCTGTCCCCCTGCCTCTTTAAGAGAGGGCAGGGTACCCTGCCTTGTGGGAAGTCCAACGCCCTCCACCCTCCATCCAACCTAGGAAGGTATGCATCCAAATAGACCAGGGTCCCAAGCCAGTACATGAAGTAGAAACAGGTCCCAGTGTCATTATGGATGGCTTCTCAGTTGGCCCCCATTGGTAGCCACATTCAGAGAGTCTGGTTTGATCACATGCTCTTCATTTCCTGTGCATTTGGATTTGGTGAGCTCCCCTTAGATCAAGCACACTGTCTCAGTGGGTGAACCAACTGATCTCCCTCAGTTGCCTTATTGCTCTAGCCAACATTTCAATTACTTTGTTTAAAAGGTGTAGACTTGTTATAAATTACTTTTATTATAATGAGATATATCTCTTTTATCCAGAGTCTCCCCAGGACTTTTGATCATGAAGACGTGTTAGATTTTGTCAAAGGTTTTCTACTTCTACTGAGATGATTAAGTGGTTTTTAGTCTTTTTGCCTGTTTATCTTTTAGTCTCTTTATGCTGTGGATTTTTCTTATTTATTTACATATGTTTAATCATTTCTGCATATCTGGGAAGAAGTCACTTGATTATGATGAACAATCTTTCTGATATGTTCTTTAATTTTGTTTGAAATATCTTGCTTAGACTTCGTATCTATTTTTATGAGAGGTATTGGTGTGTAATTCTCTCTTTTGTTGGGTCTTTGTGTGGTTTTGATATTAGGGCAATAGCCACTTTGTAAAAGGAATTAGACTATAGCCTCTCAGTTTCCAAGTTCTTTAAAGGTCTGGTAGCATTCTTCTCTGAATCTACCTGGTCATGAACTTTTTGCTTTGGAGGATATTTAATTACTATTTCTATTTCCCTAGGGTATATAGATCTGTTTAAACTGCTTATTTGATCTTGATTTAACTTTGGCAGCTAATATATATTAAAAAGTTCATTTATTTCTTTTTAAGTTTTCCAATGTGGTAATTTTTAAAGTATGCGCTTATGATACTTTGAATTTCCATAGTGCTTGTTGCAATGACTCTCTTTGCATCTCTAATTTTATTAATTTGGATCTTGACTCCACCATTTAAATAATTTGGTCAAAGTTTTGCTAATCTTATTGGTTTTCTCAAAGAATTAACTTCTTTTTTCATTGTTTGTATTGAATTTGCGCTGGCATCTAGGCATCTGGGCTAGAATATTTGAAGTGTTTCCTAGTATAGACATCTTGTTTTGTCTTTGTTAGATGAATGCTCTCTTTTTGGTTGCTGTTGCCAACTCTGGGTCCTAGCCAAGTGTGGTAGCTGTAGCTTCCCTAGGTTACAGCCAAGTTCTGTTGTAATTGGGTGCCTGGTGGAGATCTATTCTACTGGTAAGTGAGGTAGATGTAGGCTAAAATGGGTCTTCAGAAAAAGTTACTGGGACCCTGTGTCAGGCTTAAAAGTGAAGTGAAGAGATGGTATTCAGCTGGGAGGAGAGACTCCTGCAGCCAGACTAACAGTAAGTCTGGAAGATCAAAACAACTTTGTTTGTGTGTGTTTGTGTTTTAGAGACAAGCTCTTCTTGATTAGCCTAAGATGGCCTTGAACTTGCCTTTAGTTTTCTTCCTTCCCATGGATGTCAGCATCATAGGCTTATGTCACCACCCATGGCTCCCAGAAACATATTTAGTACAGAAAATAAATTCTCAATAAATTTACTAGAATGGCTAAGGTGTCCAGATTTAAACTCAGAGTTTAGAATGTATTTCAGGTGAGAAAATGATATCAAAATGTGTTTATCTTTAAACAATAACTTAGTATGGCAAATTAGGGAAGCATGGCTCAATCTTCCAGGTATGATTTTGAAGGAATAAAAGAACTGTTTATATAATATTGTCTTACTTTAATCAAACAATGTTGTGAAATAGGCAAATATGAATCCTTATTTAGCAAAGTATATGTGCATTAAAAACATATCTTCATTAAGTACACAATATTATCAATCATACTAATGGCTTTGAGGGTTGGGAAAGGAGTTATACTTTAAAAGAGGATCAAATTACAGACTTTAGGAAGGCTGGGAATGAGCAACTTCAGGGTTTGGGGGATGAGTACATAGGTATTCATTTTGTATTAAATCAATGAACTGCACATAACTTTTCATTTTATTTTTGTGCATGTATCACATATCACAATTGTTAAAATTAGTAAAGTAATGATTCTATCTTCTTTACAATTTCCTCTTAATTCTTTGACAGTGTAATGAAACAGACAAATTTTCTCCTCTAATGTTATTTCTAGCTCCATGTCTGCTCTGCCCATTTTTCAGTGTTTGTTTTCCCTTTGCCTCTGAAGTGGAAAGTTATTTAAGAAATATATATTTATTCATTTTATTAATTCACTTTTCTACATTAAAACAATGATAGTATGTAGAAATATTTTTCTTGTAGTTATGCTACATCATTATATTTTCTTGTATTACTTAATGTGTGATACCAATCATACATAGGTAAATTTAGCCTATTCATATTCCTTTTATCTTTTCTAAATATAGCATATTGAGGTACCCTTAGACATCTACCCTATCATTTTCACTTCTGAGGAGAGGCTTACCTTTATACCTTTTGCTAGTGATAGAACCCAAAGATAAACGCAGGCTGAACAGCTCATAAAAACCACAGTAACTTTCCATATTTGGTTTCTTGATGTGAAATGACTCAAAGGTTCAAAATATGCAACAATCTGTAAATATGTTGAAACAAAAATCTAGATGATATGTCCTGTAAGATGATATGAAGGAGTCTGGGCTCACTTAGTTGGTTAGAAAATCTGGTCAATCATCAGGATTTGTCCAAAACTACACTTTTAATGTGATTTTACTATTCACTTATACAGATAGAACTTCTGAATTTTCCCTACATTTTATCAACAAGAACCTTCAGAAGTATGTAATCATCTTGCATTGATACAGATAGGATACACATAATTAAAAACTTAGATAGTGGTGCAATAATTGTCTGAATTAATTTAAATTCAAAATAGTGATTAAAGATAAAAGATAACATAAACATTGCTTTTGGGCTTCTCTCTCTCCCATTTTACTCACAGGTCCTTGTTATATATATTATAACTTCCAGTTTAGTGTTTCTATGGGATTCCTGACTGTACGAATGATCGGATATCTTCTAATTGTGGCTTTTCTTGACTTTCTTTTCATTGTTTGTTTTTTCCTATTATGATGTTTTAGTTTTTATTCTATCTCATTATATTTTATTTATTATTAGCCTTTACAGGTCTGTTTTTTGTTTGTTTGTTTGTTTGTTTGTTTGTTTTTAAATAAGAGGCAGAAATGGAGTGACTCCAAATGGGAGGGTAGGATAGAAGAAACTAGAAGGAGTTTGGTGAGGGTGTGATCAGGATATAGTACAAGAGAAAAAAATTATTTTCAATAAAAAGAAAAAAGTCTAGGACACTACGTGAGGTTTTCTGTGTCATTGGTAATATGTGTTAGTTTATATTATTTCTTCCTATTGTTTTTCTACCTTTAATACCACTGCTTTCAGAGCCAGGATTTTATAGAAGTGTTTGTTCTCACCTAATTTACATGAAGCCTAGGATTAAGCCCCCACTTTCATTACCTTATACAAGGTCTTGGCTCTTGCTTCTCCACCTTTGCATCAGTTGCAAAATATTCTCTGAGTTCTCATCAGATGCTTCTTCTGACTCATAAGTTAGGAATAGGCACAAACTTAATTGGAAGTTTTAGGAATTTTAATCATTTCTCTTGAGATTTTTTAGTTTTGTTTTATCAAAGAAAAATTATGATTTAAATAAATTCAAATTTATTAAAATTATTTTATAAACCCAAGTATAATCTATCTTCATACATCTTTTGCATGCTTTTAAAGTTTTATTTATATTTGTTATTCTCTCTGTCTTCTTCTATCTCTCCACCCTCTTCTTTCTCTCAGTCTCTATCTGTGTATGATGCATGTGTGTGTGCATTATATGTTTTGGGGGTTTGTGTGCCATGGCAAGTACCTGGATGTCAGAGAACAATTTCTTTGTGATGTCAATTCTCTTGTTATAGGGCTTGAACTGTACCTGTCACACTTACAAGAAAGTACTATTTGCTGAGTCATCTTGATGATCTCGTATGCCTTCTGTTATTGGTTTGTTTTTTAAGTTCAAATAGTATTCTTAATTCTTCATTTAACTAAACAAATATTTGACAGAAGCAAGCGATTGGATGGCAGGTTTATTTTCTCTCATTATTTTAGGGAGATGCCTTTTACTAATTGAAAAAAAATGACAAAATGCTTTTAAAAAGAATGTGTCTTTTACTCTCAAGAGTGGCATATTTAGTAAGTGGTGACATGGTTAGCCCTTAAAAGAGCACTCAAGTTATTTCTCCATTTCTTTTTTTATTGAAATACTTATTTGCATACATATGGAAATATATATATGTATATATATATATATATATATATATATATATGTAAATGAAGCGGCAGGCTGTGTCCCGCCACCTGGCTCCCGGCTAGCTTTATCCGAAATAATTACATGGAAACTGTATTCATTTAAACACTGCCTGGCCCATTAGTTTCAGCCTCTTATTGGCTAATTCTCACATATTGATTCAACCCATTTCTAATTATCTGTGTAGCACCACAAGGTCTTGGCTTAGTGGGAAAGATTCAGCATGTCTGATCTGGCAGCTTTATGACGGGCAGCTCTCTGCCTCTGCTTCTTTCTCCCAGGATTCTGTTCTGTCTTCCCCGCCTACCTATATTCTGACCTATCAGAACAAACAGTTTTCTTTATTAATTAACCAATGAAAGAAACAGATAGATAGAAGACCATCCTACATCATACATATACATATATATATGTATATATATAAATATATATATATACACACACACATATTCTATTCCTTCTTTCAAATGTAAAGATCTTTTAATGTGTTTTATGTTTGCATTTAGTGTTGTACATTTTCAAAGTTTTTATGTTTTGATTTTATCATGAACACATTATGAAAAGACTGCCATATTTCTTGACATTCACTTTTCTGGTTTTAAGGTAGCTACTGTGAGCTGGGGGAACTAATATGGAAGATTTCTTTAACTCTTGAAGTTTAACCTATTAGTGTTTTAATAGGTACACTTCTTTGTATGAATTATTCTAATCAAAACTACTAAATATTACTGCTTCATCTACAGCATAGTCCAGCTCTCAGCAGTAGGTGGTTTCATTGTGATTAGCTTTAAAAGGCTCAACCTCCCTCATTGTTTAGCTCATAGACTGTTACAATGAACAGCCAAAGTAAAAGATTAACACAGCCACTTTTTCTTGATTGGATTTGCTTTTGCTTTTGTTTTGAGATAAGACCTATGTAGTCGAAATCAGCCTTACCTCCTGCCTCATCTTCTCTCATCTGGGATAACAGGCATAAACCACCATGCCTAACTCAGTGGTTGATATCCTGTGCTATGGGACAATGGTTTTTATCCTGTAAAGATTTGTTTCTTGTTTAATAAAATGCTGATTGGTCAGTAGCCAGGCAGGAATTATAGTCAGGGCTACCAGGCAGAAATAGAGGCAAGGCTATGAGAACAGGAGAATTCTGGGAAGAAGAAAGATTCAGTCTGTAGTCATCATCCAGACATAGAGGAAGCAAAATGTGACTGCCTCACCGAAAACGGTACCAAGCCACATCGCTAACACATATAAGAATTATGGACTAATATATGTTACAAGAGTGAAGTCTGAGCTAATAGGTCAATCAGTTTATAATTAATGTAGGCCTCTGTGTGTTTATTTGGGACTAAACGGATGTGGAACCAGATAGGACAGAAATCTCTGTCAACAGTTCCTTAGTGTTTAATTGATTGCTCATTGCATAGTCTCTAATTTCATGTGTAAAAAAAAAAAACAATGAAAATGGTTCTGTCTGCCTATTTTTCAGTAAAACTTCGCATGACAGTTTATAAAAATTGGATACAAAAGGAGGAAATGCTGAGGAAAATGAAAGTTTGGTGAAGAAACAAAAACAGAGAATCCTTGATGTTAATTTCAAACTGAATACAAATAGAGTTACACAAGAACTATTGAAATCAGGGACACTGAAACACCCACTGTCTAGAAGTGTTTTCATTCAGTAACAGGAATGGAACAAAGGAAAATTTTACAAAAATTACCAAAGTAGCAATAAAAATAATTTGAACAAATTGATGCTATGAATCACATCAAAGGAACTCTCAAGAATATTGTACTACTTAAAAGCTAAAGCATCAAATGTTTAAGGAAAATCTAGAATGGCTTATAATGAATTATTAAAGCAAACTTAATGCTTCCTCTCTACAACTGAGAAAAGGCATGTCTGATGTTTCTTTTACAAGGAAGTAAATCACTTAAATCTTTAATGTTTCTAATATTTATATTATACTATATTTATTTATACTACATCTATTTTTCTAGACATGGCTGTAAAAGTTTCTTAAAAGATTAGTATAGAGTGTTTAAAAGTCAATGGGGTGAGTGAAATCTCCTACATACATTAAGGTTCCTTCTCATCCTTTGAACCTGCCTGTTTGGTGACAAGATGCCCATTACTGCACCCAGAGGACATTGCCTGTTTCTAAAGTGAGGGGTCCCATAAGATAGTGAATAGTTTTCAAAAAAAAAAAATGCTATTGGGGGATCTGACCAGTTTGTGAAAACCAAACAACAGTGGTTTAACAACAACAATCTACTAGAGTAAAAGTGTTTAGAGACTTTTTTTTTTAAGTCTTGTCAGAGATTGGTAGAGAGAAAACTCTCATTAAACACAGTTCTCTGATTGACTGGATTCTGTAGCAAGATGGTGTCGGTGTGCATGTTATGATCTGAGCACACTCAAGAAACTAAAACAGAACATGTTGTTTTCCATATCAAACAAATTATGGCTAAATGGAAGTGACTCAGTTTTAATGATGCACTCAGTGAAATGTGTGCTGAATCATGCCGCTCTCAAAGACCACAGCAATCGGGATTCTTGGACGCAGGCCAATTGGTTCTCACTTTGTAAGTTCCGTCCATCTGTAAGCACTATCAATATTGACAGTTTCCGGTGGCACCACTATAACATTTGCTCAACATTTTGCAGATGTGTGCCCATGGATTAGAAGAGAAGACCTAGATGTTAATCTCCTGGCTTTTGTCCTTACATTGTCCCTAGCTCAACCTTTATATCATAGAATTGTCAAGACTCACGGTGTTCTGTTCAGACATTAATGTTTTCCACATTTCTGTTTCTTATCTGAGGATTCTTTACACCTGTACTTCTTCTTTTAAAATATAAGTCTTATTTCTGTATGAAAATTCAATGTGGACTCAACATTCACATATTAACAACTTAGAAATTTAAAAAAATCATTGGTACTATTATTTATTTTACATTTATTTGTTTGTATATATGTGTACAGACAACATGGTGGGTATGCGGAAGGGTCAGAGGACAATTTGCAAGATCTGGGTACCTCCTTCTACTATGTGGTCCACTTAGTTCTGACTCAGGTGACATGGGAGTCCCCTCTATATGCTGTGAATATCATTAATGAATAAAGAAACTGCCTTGGCCTGTTGATAGGGCAAAACTCAGGTAAGCAGGGAAAATGAAATGACAAGCTGGGAAGAAGAAGGCAGAGTCAGAGAGATGCTATGGAGCTGCCGCGAGAGTCAGGCATGCCGAAACTTTGCTGGTACGCCGCAATCTTGTGCTGATACACAGATGAATAGAAATGGATTAAATTAAGATCTAAGAATTAGCCAATAAAAAGCTAGAGCTGATGGGCCAAACTGATTTAATTAATACAGTTTCTGTGTGGTTATTTTGGGGCTAAGCTAGCTGGGCAGCTGGGATGAACAAGCGGGTCCCCTCCTCCAACACTCACGTTGTACGGCTTCGCAGCAATCTTTTTCAACCAGTTGACCATCCTGAAAGCCCTCATTGCTGTGTTTGAAAATGTGAATGTGAGTGCATCTACAAAGGGAAGGGTGTCTTATGCCTTGACAACACTGTCTTTTGTATATTTAGGCTGCTATCATGACCTTCCATGGTAACTTGTAAACAGTAGAAATATAATGCACAGTTTTCTGAGGTATGGGAAGTGCTTGATTAAGATATCAGCAAATATGTCTTTCAACATATAAGATGGTAGTTTCTATGTGTGCTCTAATATGGTTGAGAGAGTCAACTGATACCTTCCGGTTTCCTAAATTCACAACCAAATAACCTTCTGAAAGACACCAGATGCTAATAATATCGCCTTGATATGAATGTCAGAGTTTGATGAACTACTTCTGAGAGGACATGAGTGATACACTGCCAGCCGCTGCAGGTTTGGAGGTCTTAAGGGGAGGACTGTGAAGGACTGGGTTACAGAAAGTGGTTCAAAAACAGAAAGAAGGAAATCCTCACTCTTTTCCTTAGTTTACTAACTACCTTTAATCTAAAATATTTATAACGTGTTTTTTGTTGTAGATGTAGCCATGAATCACTAAATTAGCATATGACTTAGTTCTTCTAGAAAAATGGAAACAGAACTTCTCTCTTTTCCTGCTTTTTCTTTTCGTCAGAAATCTTGTGATTGCTTCTAAATCAACATTAGGGACAAGTCTAAAATAAGATCCATCACTTAGAGACATGAGTTCCACGAGGCAGTAAACGAGCTGCAGGTGTTTAGCCAGGATGAGTGCAGATTTAGCTAATGTGTCGTGTTCACCTTTAGCCTTCAGTTCATGTGCTAGAGAGACCTGGGTTCTCTTGACTACTGGTTGTGAAATCTCTGTCACTACTACTCCTTATCAAATTTCTGATATCAGAGCCCTACAGACCTAGACACACACATGTGTAACAGTGTACAATATTTATATATAAGTCTACATATATATGTCACTATATATTTATAATATTTTCATCTTGTGTTAGTCCAAGTTCGTAAAAAAAAAAAAAACACACTAAGGGGCTGGAGAGATGGAGCGACATTAAAGCATTTGCTCTTCTGGCAGAGGAGCCCAGCATTTATTTCGAAACACTCATTGAAGACCTTACCTGTAACTTAGATCCAGGAAAGTCAACTCGTTTTTTTGTTTGTTTGTTTGTTTGTTTTTGTTTCTTTTTGTTTTTATTTTCTGGCCTCTGAGGTCTCCGCACAGCATATGTTTCATGGTAACTAACACATGCGCACATACTCATAATTTATTTTTAAAAGGAGACTCTGAGATGGAACAAGTTAATTAAAAATTGTCTTACAGAATCATTTGGGATAAAAGACAAGAGTAGAACCTCAGAAATCATCTAAGGCTTTAACAGAGGAAATGACCTGTGGGCACAGCTGTGGGGGACTGTCTTGACTATTTCATTTATGTCCGAATGCCCAGGCAACTGTGCCTGGCACAACCCTGGGCAGATGGTCCTAGGATGATTAAAGAAATTAGCTGCGCATGAGCCAGCAAACAAGCCAAAGAGCAGGAATCAAGTGGTATTCGTCTTCCTGATCCAGATCTCCAGGCTGGCAGTTTGAAGAACTTTCAGTTCCTGCAGTGACTTTCCTCCGTGACAGAGTTATAAGATCTAGAAGTGTAAGGCAAAGATAGCTGAAGGTAGCGAGCAATTACAAGTGATCAAAAGTCATTCACAAAGACAGTTGCTATTGATTGTGTCCCAGCATCACCTTTTTACCTAATTTCCTGAGGCTATTTTCTGGTCTGTTTTTACTTAGTGTCCACGTGCACACATGCCTGTCATAGCCGGAGAAAGATGAAAAACGTTCTGTCTCACGTATCTGTTTAATTGTTCACCTCCCTTTAAGGCACAGTCCAGAGCAAGTGTCAATGACAAATGTTTGAAAGGATGGATGAGTAAATGAACAAACAAGTATACTCCAGCCTAGACAGTCACCAGACAGTTGGGGACTAAATTGACTTCTCCTTCTACTGAATGATAGTTCAGATGGGAGGAAATCAGTGAGACGCAGAGAACATAGAATGTGTTTCTCTTCTAATATTTATTCCTTATTAAAAGCGCTGTGTGGGGTTCATAGGCTTTACTTTAGTTGGACATACCACCCAAGGCTTTCAACATAGGAGCATGAGAACAGTATCCTATAAAGGCCATTAATAAAGCCATGAACTGATTCTTCAGAGATAAAAGGATTTTAGTATATCACATATATTAAGCCATATGTGGACACTAGAAACTATAAATATTTTTGCCTTTAAGAAGAGGAAGTAACATTATGTTGAGAAGAAGAATCACTGAAAGGGGATTTCAGAAAGCATACTCTGTTTTATTTTGTTTTTGTTTTGTTTTTTTAATTTTTAAGCAGGGCCTCACTATGCAGCCTTCTTTAGCCTGGAAATCACCATATAACAAGGTTGACTCCAATTTGTGGCATTTTTCCTTTTCCTTTACAGTGTTGAAATTCCTGGCATGTGTCAAATTACATGAAGGAAAGTGTTAACCTTTGCACACAATTAGAATCACTACTCTATAATATTTAATCATATGCACACAGTTTTATGCAAATATATACCTCTAAGGTCAAAATAAATGAGAAGATACTTTTACATTTTTTAAAATGAGGACTTTTATGCGTCTTATTTGACTTCATATGTCTGAAACAATACAAGAATATGCTGTTTAGTCCTTTGTCAGTTTAAAATTAAAACAAATGAAAGTGAATTCTGACTTATAAAAGCTGTAAAATACCTGCATTTCTACTAAGGTTTTAATCCTTAAATTTATTTGAACTTTGACTTACCAGAAAATGTGAGGACAGTTTGTACTTATCTACATTAGAAGTTCTTATAACATTATATGCACTGGATAGAAGAAATAAAATAACTTTTGTTAGCTATCATTTTAAGAAAAATTTAAAAGTAGTTGAATACATAAAAAGGAAATGTAAATTCCTCAAAAACTGCTAAACATATGCTAATGCTTATATATATTAACTTTTCTATATACACGTACCTCTGGAGCATTTATTTATTTGAATACACTTTTTACTGTTGTCTGTTCATTGTACTTAGAGATGGGTTTCTTTAAAGTATTCTCAGGCAATTGTATCCTGTACTGTGACCATATCTCCTACTCTCACTTCTGAATCTTTTCCTCCATCTCATATTCTTCTTCTCTATTCCAGAAATTCCTACTTCCATTTCATGTCCTATATACACATATGATTTTATTTGTCTACATAAAATCTAGGGTCTGAAAATGAGAGATTGTATGTGATCTTTATGAATATGGCATTTCTCTCAGATGGTGATCTCAAGTTGCATCTATATTTCTGCAAGCATCATAGTTTTTTTCTTCTTTGTCCCTGAGTACAGCTCCAATGTGTATATGTACCTCATTTGTTGATCCACTCATCTGTGGAAAGACAGGCTGATTCCATATATGTACCCTTGGAAATCATGCTGTGTGGCATGCTTTCTTTGGGTCACCACCCAGCTCCCAAATCATGAAGAGACTTATTAGTTATGAATGCTTGGCCTTAGTTTAGCTCTGATTTTAATCTGTTTCTCTTTATATATACTTTGCATCTAGTATTCCTTCTTTTCCTCCCTCCCTCCCTTCCTTCCTTCCTTCCTTCCTTCCTTCCTTCCTTCCTTCCTTCCTTCCTTCCTTCCTTCCTTCCCTGCTATGTATATCTTTTTATCTTACTGTCTCCATGACCGGTTGGTAACTGCTTGGAATCTGGCTCCAGGTGTGTCCCTCTCCTCACTTGGTTTCTTCATATCTTCTTTTCCTGTCTTCAGCCTAGATTTCTCCCCTACTTCTCTCTTCCCTCCAGCTCCATCTCCTATCATTTCTATGCCTAGCTATTGGCTATTCAGCTTTTTACTAGGCCAGTTAGGTGGCTAGGGCAGGCAAGGTGAAACAAATACAACTCATCTTTACATAATTAAAATAAATTCAACATAAACAAGTATAACACATCTTTACATCTTTAACAAAGGTAGCATAAAAAAATATAACACACCTTCACATAGTTAAAGTAATATTCTGTAACATAAAAAATTGTAACACATCTTTACATAGTTAAAGTAATTTCCACAGTGGTGTTACTACAAATGGATGTACAAGCATCTATTGCATATAGAGTCCTTCATGTGTATATCCAGAAATGGTATAGCTGGGTGTAATTGGATACTGTGTATCAGTTTTCCAGCTGTGCAGACCCAAATAATCACATAGAAACTATATTAATTACAACACTGTTGACCAATATCTTAAGTGTATTCCTAGCTAGCTCTTACATCTTAAA